>NW_015173158.1:590705-592613 GCF_001447785.1 Gekko japonicus
CTGCTAGCTGTTTCAAATGTTACAGAAATAGAGGAGAGAAAGAACACTATGATTTCTTTATAAAATTAACTGTATAAATGGGTTTTAAATTTTCTGAACCCACTATTTTATTTTTCTCACAACACTGAGGAAGTAAGCAAGTTTATGGTGGACAATGAAGAAATTGAAATTGTTCAAGATTTTCTATTCCTTGGCTCCATCATCATCATCAACAACAACAAAGGGGACTGTACCTAAGAAATCAGAAGGACATTGAGACTGGGAAGGGCAGCCATGAAGGAACTAGAAAAGATTTTTAAGAAGAGAAGAGAAGAGATTGGATTTATACCCCGCCCTTCACTACCCAAAGGAGTCTCAGAGTGGCTTACAAACTCCTTTCCCTTCCCCTCCCCACAACAGACACCCTGTGAGGTAGGTGGGGCTGAGAGAACTCTGACAGAAACTGCTCTTTTTTTCCAAGGACAGCTCTTATCAGAACTACGGCTTGCCCAAGGTCATCCAGCCAGGTGCCAGTGGAGGAGTGGGGAATCGCATTTAACCACTACACCAAACTGGCTCTTTTAAGTGAAAGGATCTGTTGCTGGAGATCAAGATCAAGTTAATTCATGCCATTACTATGTATGTGTGTGAAAATTGGGCAATGAAGTAAGCTGACAGGGAAGAAAGTTGACTCATTTGAAATTTGGTGTTGGAGGAGGCTTTTACAGATACTGTGGACCACCAAAAAGGCAAATAAGTGGGTTCTAGATCAAATCAAGCCTGAATTCTCCCAAGAAGCTAAAATGCCTAAACTGAGGCTATAGTACTTTGGCCACATTATAAGAAGCAAGAGTCACTGGAAAAGACAATATTGCTAGGAAAATTGAAGGCAGCAGGAAAAGAAGACCCAACATGAGATGGGTTGACTCAATCAAGGAAGCCACAGCCCTCAATTTGCAAGACCTGAGCATGTCTACTAACAATAGGACATTTTGGAGGACATGAATTCATAGGGTTGCCATAAGTCAGAGGCGACTTGATGGCACTTAACGCACACACATACAAATAAAGCAACTAGACAGAAAAAAGGGGCTTCACAGATGGAAAAGAAGAAAGCTACTCATCATAGACATGCAGGTGCTGGAAATCCCTTAATATGAGATGAAAGGCCAACTCAAAACTGGGACACAAGCAAGACGACTAAAAAAGATTGGTAACCCTCTTTAATTTCCATCAGTACGAAACCAAGTCAGCAGAATGGCACAATCACTCTGTCTTTTGTGTATAGGGAACACTATGGAGAGGACAAAGTAAGCTTAGCAGATCATTGGTTTGGTCTTGCCCACCCTTGCACTCGTGTGCAAAGGTTACATTTTATCAGTCAAATCTTAAAGTGAGTGAAACTAAGAAGGGCATCAACACATCTTTCCTTTCTGTAAATATGTATGGTATTTGAGGGTGGGAGATGGACTTGGCAACCCTAGTATGAAACCAAGTCAGCAGAATGGCACAATCACTCTGTCTTTTGTGTATAGGGAACACTATGGAGAGGACAAAGTAAGCTTAGCAGATCATTGGTTTGGTCTTGCCCACCCTTGCACTTGTGTGCAAAGGTTACATTTTAGCAGTCAAATCTTAAAGTGAGTGAAACTAAGAAGGGCATCAACACATCTTTCCTTTCTGTAAATATGTATGGTATTTGAGCAAAAAATAAATAAATTGGGGGGTCATGGGGAGGGGAAGTGTTCATTGACATCACAGTGCTCTAGGATTTCCCCAGCCTTCTACCAAGAAGTGACATCACTATGGCCCCGGTCACACGGGCCGGACATTGTGGGGGGAGGCGTGGCCGTTTGCCCTGGAGTGAACTACCGCGTGGCTGCCGGATCAAACGTCCCGCCGACGTCCCGTGGTTCGGGGGGGAGGTGT
>NW_015173158.1:592802-594325 GCF_001447785.1 Gekko japonicus
TAATCTTGAGCAGACACTCCTACCTCGGAGGTACTAGTTTTTTACGGCACATCTTCGGCGGGAAACCTCTGGTTAGCCATGGGAGCTCTATGCTTCTCAGATGTTGCAGTTTGATCGCACCCGGAAAATCCGCCTATCTTCCGTCTCTGTAGCGTGGCTAATGCTCCATGTGACCGCAGCCTATGTTGATCAACCTCACTCCCCACCACTCCTGCCACTCATTCAAGCAACAGCAAGGGTGGGAGACCTCCTGCTATACCAGATAAGCTGTCAATCTTAGTAAGACATCCCTAAGCCAAGAAGAAAAAAGGTGGGGTACAAATATTGACATAAATAAATAAATAAATAAATATTCCTCCCAACATTATGTGATTGGAACCTGTACCCCATAGCAGCCACATTATGATTATCCCCCTGTGGCAGCCATTTTGTGATGGTGATCACTTCCTATTCCCAGAATTCCAAAAGCACCCAAAGTCTTAACATGCCAGGAGCATGCCAAAGAGGCCTTTTGGACTGCTATCAAAGGTCGAGATCTAAACTAACTTGTCCCCTCTTTACCTTGACACGTTTTACATTATGTAAAATATTCCAGAATATTTGGTGCTAGGCTGTAATATATATTTTTTGTTTTACAACTGTTTTTCTTTTCTTTTCAAAATCAGGACTGAGAAAGAAATCCAAAGGGTGGCAAAAGTGAAAAGAATACTGAACGGATAATAAAACATTTAGTGCTTTTCAATTAACTGTTCTGATGATTAGTACACTAGTATATTATAGCATAAAAATCATGTCTATTAATTTTTTGCAGCCATTATCTTGACTGTGATTTACTCACCTCAAATAATTAACATCGCTATTAAAAAAAAAAAAAGGAGGATGTAGGTGAATGTTCTGAATGGAGTCCAGGGAGAAAAATAGATTATTGCTGAGGGTCATGGCCAAGGATGCGGAGGGACTGCGGGAGGGAGAAGCACTGGTGGGGACAGTAACAAATTGGAAAGGCCAAGAAAGGAAGTGGAAGGAATGCCACAGAAACCAAGGGATGCTGGGATTAAATAGCTATGGGCTATACCTGTGAGGGAATGATTTTGCTCTCCTCATACTTTAGTCTTTAATACTAGACAACTCCTCCATAAATATAAGACCTATGGATTTTGTCAGCTTTTCCTCATGGTAGACATGTGTGTTGGCATGCTGAAGGTGAGGCGAATGTGTGCATATACATGTGTCCTCTGGATTTTATTCTCAGGGAACAAAGTATTCCTGTTTCACGGCGCAATGGCAGCTCAAGGGGGGGTGTTTCCATCCTGAAGGAAAGGGCCATAATTCCTTATGAAAATACAGGTCTTAAAGAAAGCTTCAGGGCCCACGTGTAGTAAACAAGGGGAGAAAAGACACAGCCATCAAATGAGACTGGGATGGCTGTTTAGGAATCTGGGAAATGTTGTGAGAAAGAATTGAGATGACAAGTATGTTGCCTTCTGGTGAAGGCTGAGGATGGAATTTGGCATTGTACCACC
>NW_015173159.1:0-5488 GCF_001447785.1 Gekko japonicus
CCACCTCGGGAACGGAGGAGGACTCTGCTCCGAAGCAGAGGCAGCCAGAGTGGTATATGACTTTAGAGACAGAAAGCGGAAGTAAAGGCAGAAGGACTCTGAGAATTGCCTTTTGAAGCGAAGAATAAGATGATCAGAAAGCTCTTTCATAACAACTAACAAAATAACATGTTAACATTGAAGATGAGACAAACAAAAACTCTACAAGTATATCGTTTTTATTAACACTTATATTACTAACACTTTCACTAACAGGGATTAAGATCTCCTCCTCTTGGGGTTTTAGTATAGTGTGGTTATCTTTTCTTTGTCTCTAGATGTAGTCCCCTTCCTTCATACTTTCTTTGTAGTTTGTAGTGTATTGGAAAAATAAAAAGATCCCTCCGGGGATTAAAAAAAAAAAAAAGTTCTGCAGGCCTGCAGAGTTTTAATGTGCCTGTCTAAATATGAAACCACAACCACATTTGTTGTTCAGTTGCACAGTCGAGTCTGAGTCTTCGCGACCCCATCACGCCAGGCCCTCCTGTCTTCTGTCATTCTTCGGAGTTTGCTCAATTTCATGGTCGTTGCATCGATAACACTGTCTATCCATCTCTTCCTTTGTCGTCCCCTTCTTCTTTGACCTTCAATCTTTCCCAGCATCAGGGTCTTCTTCAGTAAGGGCTCCCTTCTCATTTGGTGGCCAGAGTATTTGAGCTTCAGCTTCAGTATCTGGACTTCCAGGGAACAGTCAGGGTTAATTTCTTTTAGGATTGACTGGTTTGATCTCCTTGCAGTCCAAGGGACTCTCAACAGTCTTCTCCAGCACATGACTCACCATTATCTTTTGAGTAGATTGGTGATTTTAATGGAACTATGTAGAGCCAGTATCAGAACTGAGATTACTGAGAACATACAAAGCTGACATACCATACTGGAAAGAGCCTGGGGATGGGTGGGAAAGTGTCCACTTTGTATATAGAAGGTCCCAGGTTCGGTCCTCGGGTTAATATCGGCTGATGTGAAAGACCTCCACCTGCGACCCTGGAGAATTGCTGCCAGTCAGAGTAGACAAGACCGACCCTGATAGACCACTGGTCTGACTCAGCAGAAGGCAGCAGAACACCAGGGTTTAATCAGAGTAGGGTATGCAAATATTTAAAAAATATAGGGCCCATATCATTAAATGGTACATCCATACTTTAATTATTTATTTATTTATTTTATACTTTCGATTTATTGATCGCTCTTTCCTACACACCTGCAGGCTCAGAGCGATTTACAGTTACTCTTTGACAATTGGACTAACAATATTCGTGGGGGATAGGGAAGATAAACATAAGCATTTTTAATTACACACACATTACAGCTAGCCGGGGCTTCATTTGTGGGCTGCTGCTTCCAGATCATTTTTCCCAGGGAGGAGGTAGGGACACACCTGAATCACATGAAACTCACTAGCCCACCAGTTCCTTAAGAGGCTTCCCTTTGAGTAACCCTAAACCTAAGCCCAGGCTATACCACACTTGGGGGCAGTGATCAAGCGGATTCATGAACAGCTCGTCTGAAGGGGGTTAAGAGAGCAGCACTGGACATGGCTGCTCAGAAGCCTACTCTGATTGAATCAGAGCCAGTTCGGTGTGGTGGTTAGGAGTGCAAGGACAAGGCTTGGTTGGTCACACCAGCACGGGGAAGCAGGGGGAAAATTCCCTGCGCCACCGCTCCCTTATTATGGCTCTCTTGGTCACAAATAATACACCAGAGAAGAGATGACGAGAAAACTTAGAAGTTTGGTATGTGGCACCAAAAATGATCCAAACCCATGGTATGAAAGGCTGAGAAGAATTCAGACCGTTCAGGGAAGAGGAATGAAAGCCGTTGGATGGATGGAAAACCATTTGCAGTTAAAATTGTGGACCAGTTAACAGATTTCACTTTGTTGCTCATTAGATTTCAATAGCACCCAAAGAAATTAAGCATAGTTGGGAAACAATAGATATAAGAAAAGAAAATGGGGGGGGGGACAATAACAGTATTTGAACTAGACTGTAGGAAGACCAGAGGTCATTTTGGGGGGGGGCACATGACGAAGCCCCGCCCCCTGCTTCTGGCTGCCCCGCTTCCAGCCCTCATTCAGCCAGTACCTGAGAAGAATTCAGACCGTTCAGGGAAGAGGAATGAAAGCCGTTGGATGGATGGAAAACCATTTGCAGTTAAAATTGTGGACCAGTTAACAGATTTCACTTTGTTGCTCATTAGATTTCAATAGCACCCAAAGAAATTAAGCAAAGCTGGGAAACAATAGATATAAGGAAAAAAATTGGGGGAGGGGACAACGACAGTATTTGAACTAGACTGTAGAAAGATGCTTGTTGGGGAAACGCATTGTAACAAAAAATAGAGATGCTCGAATGTGTACTTTCCTCCAGAAGAAAACGCAAGGGAGCACTTTCAGAGAAAAATTAGTAGGCAGAAGGTGTTTAAACTCTTCACCCCCTGCTAACTTCCCTTGCAATCGAGTTCCACGCTCTGCTATTTTAAAATCTCCTGATGAGTGAGAAATAGCAGGAGAACATATCGGCAGGGGCCAGTAGTCAACAGGGAAGGCTAAAACAGGCCTTCTGCCCCACCCTCAGTTTCTCCTCGGCAAATCCCTTTCTACTCCTGCATGTATATGTTAACTCAGCAAGTGCCCATTTTGTAATGGCTCTTAGTCAAAGGTTGAGCACCTTCACCTTCCAGATCTCTGGCCATCAGTGTACTGCCCAAAGTTAAGGAGCAAACTACAGGCGACATTTTGCAACTGAGACTATACTGTATTGCAAACTTTCACAAGACCCTGGATGGAAGAAACTGGCCAATTTTCTGACCCACCAGTGTTTTTTAAAAAAATGTTTATTTTACGATTGTGGAAATGTTGAAAGGTGGCAACGTCTCATTCCTTCACCAGGACCTTTCCTCTGCACTAATAATAATAAGAGAAGAAGAGTTGGATTTATACCACGCCCTTCACTCGGGAGTCTCAGAGCGACTTACGAACTTCTTTCCCTTCCCCACCCTACAAGAGACACCCTGTGAGGTAGGTGGGGCTGAAAGAGCTCTGACAGAAGCTGCTCCTGAGAGAACAGCTCTGGGAGAACTTGTAACTGGTCCAAGGTCACCCAGCTGGCTGCAAGTGGAGGAGTGGGATTAAAGTAGATTGGTCAAAGTAGATTTGTTGTTGTTGTTCAGTCGCACAGTTGAGTCTGACTCTTCGCGACCCCATGGACCACATCACACCAGGCCTTCCTGTCCTCTGCCATTCTCTGGAGTTTGCTCAACTTCATGCTCAATGCATCAATAACACTGTCTAACCATCTCATCCTTTGCCGTCCCTGTCTTCTTTGACCTTCAATCTTTCCCAGCATCAGGGTCTTCTCCAGTGAGTGCTCCCTTCTCATTGGGTGGCCAAAGTATTTGAGCTTCAGCTTCAGGATCTGACCTTCCAGGGAACAGTCAGGGTTGATTTCTTCTATGATTGACTGATGTGATCTCCTTGCAGTCCAAGGGACTCTCAAGCGTCTTCTCCAGCACCATAATTCGAAAGAATCTATTCTTCGGCGCTTGGCCTTCCTTCTGGTCCAACTCTCGCAGCTATACATGACAACTGGGAATACCATCGCTTTGACCATGCGGACTTTTGTTGGCAGGGTGATGTCTCTACTTTTTATTATGCTGTCTAGGTTTGCCATAGCCTTCCTCCCAAGGAGCAGGCATCTTTTAATTTCATGGCTGCAGCAAAGTGGATTGTCTACGCTAATGCGAAGCATCAAGATATGCAAAGTTTCTTTAAGCTTAGCTAGAAAGTTTTAGGAACTTACTTGTGGTCTCTATGCTGTGAAATCTGTTTGCCAAAAACTTGGCAGAATACAGAGCTGCAGACTTTTTAGGAAGCAATACGTGTCTTTTAGACAGGTATTTAACATATAGGATTAGTTTCAACTAATTCAGTTTGTTCTTTTATGTGCCATTTCAATATTCATGGCTGTGAATTATATTATCCTTACCGATAGTTTCCTTTTGCCCCCCCCTATTTCAACCCATAGAATTTCCGGCCCATCCACCAATTCTCAAATCCAATTCTCTTAGCCTCTCAATCTTTCTGGACTTTATACCCTCTCTGACATACAGAGCCACCCCACCTCCAACCCTTCCCCCCCTGTCCTTCCGATATAATATCTAACCGGGAATCACTGTATCCCACTGATTTTCCTCATCCCACCAAGTTTCTGAAATCCCCACAATGTCTATTTTTCCCTCTGACACCAAGCACTCCAACTCCCCGATTTTACCTCGGACACTTCTAGCATTTGTATAGAAACAGCTGTAATTTCCCTTACAAGTTAAGCCTGCCACCTCTCTCTTGCTATCTGGAGACCTTGTCAGGTAGTCCATGTCACTAGCCATGGTCTCAGTGGACAATTTCAATCCACCTCCCTGTAGAAAAGCAACAGCTACCCCCTCATCTCTCTAAGATGAGCCAACTTGAACCAAAGACTTTTCATCTCCTGTCGGCTTTCCCCCAATATTCAGTTTAAAAACTGCCCTGCCACCTTATTGATGTTTTTATACTGGCTGGCCACCTTGTTTAGGGAAGGTAGGGTAGAAATTTTTCAATTAAACTATCTATAACTCAAGTTTATAAAAACCAGAGAGAGATGAGATCAAGATGGGCAGCCATGTTTGTCTGCAGCAGTAGAAAAGAGCAAGAGTCCAGTCGCACCACTAACAAAATTTGTGGCAGGGTATGAGCTTTTGTGAGTCACTGGCTCACTTCTTCAGAAAGAAATGAGCTTCACACCTGGTCATGATTCATGTTTTCCCATCTAATAAACCACAAACGAGTCTGGGAAGACATCAGGCTTTTACATTTCTCCATATATGCCAAAGGGAAACACAAGATTAACTCTGAGTAGGAGGCTTAGAGCATCGGCTCCATGTATAAGAAAGTAACCTGACGAAGCATTGGGGGAAACGGAATACTCACCTAGGACATCCGTTGTCACATAGCAATTGTCTGGAAGCAACAGCAACACTGCATGGCACAAAATAAAGGAACAAAAGAAGAAGCAAGTTTGTGGGCTGTAATTGGAACAGAATCAATTTTTTTCACCCTGAACACTGAAGGGTTCCATGTGTGCCATATCTTTAAAATTTTTATTGATCAGGTCAAAGGTCTGCAGCACCCAAACAGCCTGAAGATGTGGCTTTGCACCGCTACTGTAGGTAGACAGTTTGAGACAAAGATTTGCAATTAGCCAAATCAAGAAATAAAAAGGGATACATATGCCTACATCCCTCATTTGGATCACAATCTGAAGCTCTATGCTGAAAATGTTTAGCATGCACACTTAGCACAGTGCAAACTTAAGCAGAAGCACACCCTTCTAAACCTATGGATTCCCAGAATTCTCTTAAGATAGCAGGGTCTACCGCAGCCTAAGCGTGCAGTTCTGAGTCAGTGGGAGGA
>NW_015173159.1:6356-11849 GCF_001447785.1 Gekko japonicus
TATGCATGGGAAAGAGCAGGTAGAGAAAGAGGTACTTTTCTCCCTTTCTCACAATACAAGGACTCATGGGCACTCCATGAAATTGCTGAGCGGTCGGGTCATCGATGCAACGAACATGAAATTGAGCCAACTTCAGAGGACAGCGGAAGACAGGAGGGCCTGGCGGGAGCTGGTCCATGGGGTCGCGAAGAGTCGGACTCGACTGTGCAACTACAACAAATGGGTTATAACGGATAAAAGGAAGTACTTCTTCACCCAAAGAGTGATTAACACTTGGAATTCACTGCCACAGGAAGTGGTGGCGGCTACAAGCATGGGCGGCTTCAAAAGGGAATTAGATAAGCATATGGAGCAGAGGTCCATCAGTGGCTATAGGTTAGAATGGATAAGAGGAAGTACTTCTTCACCCAAAGAGTGATTAACACTTGGAATTCACTGCCACAGGAAGTGGTGGCGGCTACAAGCATGGACGGCTTCAAAAGGGAATTAGATAAGCATATGGAGCAGAGGTCCATCAGTGGCTATTAGCCACAAGGTATAGATAGGGACTCTGGGGCAAGTGATGCTCTGTCATCTTGGTGCTTGGGGGGGTCAACAGTGGTAGGGCTTCTAATGTCCTGGCTCCACTGGTGGACCTTCTGATGGCACTGGTATTTCTGGCCACTGTGTGATACAGAGTGTTGGATTGGATGGGCCTTTGGCCTGATCCAACATTGGCATCTCTTATGTTCTTAAGTATTAACTTACTGAAGTGAGCTAGTATACTAATTCCTCGAATCAAGGCTGGGCACGGTCAATTTTGTTGTTGAGACACCTGAAGTCTACTCCAGTCAACTGTCACGATGTGTGTTTAGTAGACCTTGATCACACAACCAAAGCATTGTCAGCTCCCTCTCTCATATGCAAATGGCACAGGTGCATCTGCACAAGGTATGCAAGGAGTCCTTGTGCAGAATAAAGACCAGACTAGGAAACCACCCAAAATTAGCATTCATGCTTTTGCTTCCAGCACAGGTTACCCAAACCACATGGTACATGAGCCTCTGATTAATGGCTTGTTTATGCTGCTTTGAGATCTTGTGTTAAAAGCCATGGAATTAAAAGACACCTGATCCTTGGGAGGAAAGCTATGGCAAACCTAGACAGCATAATAAAAAGTAGAGACATCACCCTGCCAACAAAAGTATGTATGGTCGAAGTGATGGTATTCCCAGTAGTAATGTATGGCTGCAAGAGCTGGACCATGAGGAAGGCCAAGCGCCAAAGAATAGATGCTTTTGAATTATGGTGCTGGAGAAGACTCTTGAGAGTCCCTTGGAGTGCAAGGAGATGAAACCAGACAGTCCTAAAAAAAGAAATCAACCCTGACGGTTCTCTGGAAGGCTAGATACTGAAGCTGAAGCTCAAATACTCTGGCCACCAAATGAGAAAAGGAGGTTGCTTACCAGTAACTGGTGATCTTCGAGTGGTCATCTGTGCATTCACACCCATGGGATCTAGTGCGCACGTGCTGGATCGATCGGTGCTGTAGCAAGCTCTTTTAACGAATTTTCACGCCCAATCCCCCGGGCATGTACAGGAACCCCACCGTGCATGCCCAGAGGGGTGGGCACGGACATCCCGCCAGTTCCTACAAACCGCCGCAAATCAACCCCTATTAAAAATGTAGAAGCTGACAGCAGCGGGGAAGGAGGGTGGGTGGTGTGAATGCACAGATGACCACTCAAAGATCACCAGTTACTGGTAAGCAACCAGCTTATCTTCGACGTGGTCTCTGTGCTTCACACCCATGGGAGATTAGCGAGCAGTAGCCTACCTGGAGGAGGGTGCTGGCAGGTCTTTTACTGCGTAGCCGAAGACAGAATGTGACGTCCCATGTTTTGTTTTGTTTTTATTCCCCCGGAGATTTTTTATTATTTTATATAACTACAAATACTACAAAGAAAAAAGGGAAGGGGAACTACACATACTGGGATAAAGTAAAGAATACCAACTACTACCTAAAAACCCAAGAGAGGAGATCTCCAATAAGCTTAGTTACAATAAGTCATAGCTACAATTTCATCTCTACAAACTGTTAGCGGATGTGATTAAAAATGTGTTTTTATTTGTATTATGCTGATTCTTGAATGTATGCAATGTTTCTGCATTTCTATGTATGGGTTTGGAATGCTGTGTGATCTGCTTGTTTGCCTGCCTGCATTTGGAAGTTGCTGTGCCAATGTGCTATGCTAATGAAGGCACACACACACCTACCCATCCTGCCTTGGGAACAAGAAGGCATTCTCCATTATGCTCAGCCAAAGGACTCTTACAAACAGCAGCTTTTCCACCATGAAGGAATTTCTGGATCACACGTAACCCTGTATCTGGTTTACATCGGATATTGACTTCTTCCTGTTGACTGCTTGGACCAGGCCAGAGCATCTCCACTACAAAGGTTCCCATGGTGATACAACTTTGACACCTTGGCCAAATGGTTCCTATAGAAGCATAGGGTAGAATTTAAATATTGACCCACTCCCTCTAGATAGGTACATCACATCCCAATAACCAATAGGTATAAGGACTGGGACGGACCTAAGAACAGGAGGTTGGCACTGAAGCCAACCCCCCAAACAAGGTTTTAAAAGGCTGGAGCAACCTTTGTTCCATGCTAGCCGCCTTTATCCCACCTTTCCGTAACTAAGCTCTGCCAGCTAGCAAACCAGCTAGCTAGCCATCTCCCCACCCCCACCTAGGCAACTGAAGGCTCTGCTAAAGGTAATTCTCACGTGCTTTCTTGGACGGCCGCCAAGAAGCCCACACGCGTTTGGCTGGTCCACTCGTGTGCAGTAGAATCCCTCTAGATAGATCTTTTTGTTCCCACATTCTTCATTGAGAAGATCAATCTCCCTCTGGATCAGATAAGTATTAATCGTTACCCTTTTCTGTGTTGCCCTCCAATTAGCTAAAGGTTTATTATTTTTCATACTGATTGCTTCCATATCTACTGTACCTAAAGGAACTTGTGAATGTGTGTGTGAAAGAATCTGTTTTGTATGCTTGCGAATTCCAATATTATTCAGTAAAGTCAGCATTTATTCTTTAAATATCCAGCTGTGTTGTCTCTTTGTGGGAATAAGGAGCGTCTGTCCTGATTCTAACCTCTCTGTATATACTGGTGTCCAAGAACCCCTAAAGAGGTAGTCTCCTTAAGAGGACTTCTTCTAACAAAACAGAGTCAAACCTTTTCATTTTCTCTCTCTCCTAATTTAAAAACTTAAAATGCCTGAAAGCCACCCCCCATTCATCACTAACATATTGTTGAATTCAAGGCACAATTCAGAGTCCTTCAGCCTTTACTTCTTTCCCCCCTTTCTCAGCTTATAAGGACTTCTTGGAGCTGCTGCTCCCTGCTCAGTCAAAGAGTCCTCCCCAGAAGATTCCGAATCCACTTCTCCACTCGATTTACCGTCATCTTCCTCTGCTTTTCCCAGCTGGGCCCTCAGGAACTCTTTAGCTTTAAACACAGAATCAATCTTCTCTTTTTTGTCCTTTATCTTAAAAGTCACTCCTTCAGGAAAAAGCCATTTATATCCAATTGAATTCGTCTGAAGAAAAGTCACCAGTTCTTTATATTTCTTCCTCTGTTGTCTTACATTAAATGGAATATCCTTTAGCGTTCTGATAGCATTTTCCCCCACTTTCAGGGGTGCTCCAGACACTGCTTTCAGGACTGCATCCCTTATATGCCTCTTCGAGAATCTTACAACAATTTCCCCAGGCAGATTATTTTTCTTTATATAGCCTGAATATGATCTATAGACCACATCCATCTTGCTTTTCAGTTCATCCTCTTTCATATCTGCCACTGGGGCTAGTAGCTCTCACATCTGTTCTTTAAGATTCTCACCCAGTATTTCTGGAACACCTTGGAAGCGAAGAACCATGTTGGCCTTATCCATTTGAACTTGTAATAATTGGTCTTTCATTGAAACTTGTTCAGTCTCCAGCTTCTTGACTTTTTTTTTCACCTTTTGAGTATCATCAGCCATTTCCTTCACTTTTTCACTATCCTGCTTTATTATTTGTATCAGTTCATTTATCTGTGTTTGTTGGCTTATAATTCCTTGGGTTACCACCGTAATCTGTTCCTTGAAGACATTCAACTGCTCCAGCAGAGGGCGCGTGTACTCTGCAACTGCTTTAGCCGTCTCGTTTGTCACTTCCAGTTTCGAGGTCTCTATGCCTTTCGGTTTCACCGGCTTGTCCTTCTTCCCTGCCATCTTTTAAGATTGTTTACAATCGTGGAAAGTTTAAAGTTCTCTGAATTTGCGCTTGCTCGTTTAAATTCGCTCTGGTGTTTCCCGGCACTTTCTCTGCGGTTCTGCCTGCTCCCCCCCTTTCGCTCAGCCATATATACGCTGGGAGGTGTCCCCCCTCCGCTCGTTTTTTCCCGTTCCGTGGGGTAGGGTGAGGAGTGTCTTTTTCTTTTAAAAACCGTTTCTCTGTTGACTCACGTCCATAGTTGGCCATCCGACCACGCTTCTTAATGCCCGATTTCCTACGCTTGATCCGGCTAACGCCTCTAGTACCATTCGGTCTCTCGGCATGAAGGACCACCGGAGCAAAGGGGCGCCTCGATTCTCTGGCGTTCCGCCACTGAAGAGGCCACCCTATAGAGCTCCTTGGCCAGGGCCCCTTCACCAGGTCCCCGGGGGGGTTTCGAGCCTGCTCGCCCCCTCCTTCCGCCGGAGTTCGGAGACACCCCCGGGAGGTCTGGGAGGTGAGTCCGCATTCGAGCCGCCATCAACCAGAAGTCCACGTCCCATGTTGGTGTTCGTACGGACGTCTAGGGCATAATGCCTTATGAAGGCATTAGGCGTGGCCCATGTAGCGACTTTGCAAATGCCCGTCAGTGGCACTCCCTGGAGGAAGGCAGTGGAAGTTGTGACAGCCCTGGTAGAATGAGCCCTGATAGGGCCAGGCAATGGCTGTTTGGCGATCTGGTAACACAGACGGATGAGATCCACAATCCACTTTGACAGGCGTGGGCCGTGATGCGAGTGCCCAGACGTGCCCAAACGTACGAGACGAAAAGTTGTGAGTCCCGTCTAGTTGGGTGTGTTCTATTAAGATAGGAGAGCCCGCTTCACGTCCAAGGTGTGCAATAATTTGTCCTCCGCTGATTATGAATTTGGGAAGAAGTCAGGAAGGAAGACCTCCGACTGCAGGTGGAACTCTGACACCACCTTCGGCAAGAAGGAGATGTCTGGGACAAGGTGGACTCCGTCTGGCAAAAATGACAGGTAAGGGTGCATCGTGCCGGAAAGCCAATATATCTCCCACTCGTCTAGCCGAGGTGACAGCAATTAAAAAGGCCATTTTCCATGCTAGAAGTTTGAGGTTGCATGTTGCAAGCGGCTCAAAGGGCTTCCTCGTGAGCTGGCGGAGAACTAGAGGAAGGTCCCAGGGAGCAACGAGTCTTGACAGGAGGGTAGAGGCGCAATA
>NW_015173159.1:11883-14004 GCF_001447785.1 Gekko japonicus
GTTTGGAAATCGGATGAGAAAACAAAGTGCATCCGTCAACTGGAACATGGTAGGCCGAGAGAGTGGCCAAATAAACTCTTAACGATGAATGGGAAAGTCCCGAGTCAGCTAAGGAGAGGAGGAATCGGAAAACTCTTTCGAGACCCACTGAGGTGGATGGAGGGGCGTCATCACCTAGGGAAGAACAGAACCTTCGCCATTTATAATTGTAAGACCTCCGCGTAGTAGGTTTCCTGGAATTCAAGAGGATTCTACGCGGGAGGAGAAGCCGGTGATGTTATCTGCCATGCCGTCAGTTTCAATTGCGGTATGTCGTGATGTAGGACGGGGGAGTCGGAGAGAAGGAGGAGGTCCTGAGCTGGAGGGAACTGATGGTATATCCCCTGTGATAACTCCAGGACCGTTGAAAACCAAGGTTGTCTCGGCCACCAGAGGACCAAGGGTAAAGGAGACCGTCTCCTAGAGATTGTGGGTCCTTGACTCCTTGACTGCAGAACAGAGGACACTTTTTGTTGTTTCTGTTTGCAAAGACATCGACTTGGGGAACTCCCCACTTGTGGAAGAGTGGGAGGAGGTATGTTGGGTTCATTCCCCACTCGTGAAGGCTGAGTCCTGCTTGACTTAGATGGTCTGCCTGCACTGGAAGAGTGGGAGGAGGTATGTTGGGTTCATTCCCCACTTGCGGAGGCTGAGTCCCGCTCGGCTTAGCTGGTCTGCCTGCACGTTCATGTGACCAGGAATGTGAGTGGCCACAAGGAATATATTGTTGGCTATGCATAAGTCCCACAATTGGATGGCAAGGTTGTATAGGCGAAGGGACACTGTGTCTCCCTGCCTGTTGATGTAGGAAAGCGCAGTGGTATTGTCCGTGAGGACCATGACACATTTTCCCTTGATTGAAGGGAGGAAACTGGTGACAGTGTGTTGTATAGCAAGGAGTTCTAGAAAGTTTATGTGTCGCTTCCTCATCTGTGTGTTCCACTTGTCTCCAACAGAGAGGCCCATGGAGTGTGCACCCCATCCCGTCAGGGAAGCATCCATCGTAATGGTGATCTTGGGTGATGGAGGGTGAAAGGGCGCTCCTTGAAGGATATTCGAAGGGATAGTCCACCAAAGTAAAGAGTCCTGTATGCTGGGAAGAGGGGATAGGACGACATTGTGCATGTTTTCCGACTGGTCGTAGTTGTGGATGAACCAGAGTTGTAAAGGACGCATTTTGAGTCTGGAGAAGATGAGAACTGATGTAGTTGCAGCCATCAGGCCTAATAGCCTCTGAATTTGGAAGGCAGTGACGGAGGGTTGGGCACGGACGACGGTGGCTAGGGAAATGGTATCTGCTGCCCTGTCGTGTGGCAGGTAAGCCATGCATGTCGTTGAATCCAGTATTGCGCCAATGTATTGTATTCTCTGGATTGGATACAAGTGAGACGTTTGTTGATTGACTCGTAGGCCCAGGTTGTCCAGTAGAGCAAGGGTCTGCGTGATGTTTGACACCAGGGCATTCTTGGACGGCGCTACCAGAAGCCAATCGTCTATATACGAGTAGATGGAAACTCCCCGGAGATGGAGGAAAGCTGCAACCACAATCATAGTCTTTGTGAAGACTCTTGGGGCGCCAAATGGAAGGGCCGTATATTGGTAGTGCTGTTGACCAATCACAAAGCATAGGTATTGGCGGCGGAAGGGGTGGATAGTAAGGTGGAAATATGCATCTTGGAGATCGAGGGTGGCCATCCAGACATGTCTCTGAAGCAATGGCATGATCTGTTGTAGGGATACCATGCGGAAGCAGTGGTAGGTCACAAAACGGTTCAGTTCCCTTAGATCTAATATGGGTCGAACGCCTCCGTCTCTTTTCGGTACTGTGAAGTATCGGGAATAAAATCCTGTCCCTTGGAGGTGTGGTGAAGGGGGCGTGGAGACGACGACCGGAGTATAGGGGTTCTGGTGGAACTGAATTTTGTAGCCTTGGGTTAAGATGGACAGCACCCACTTGTCCGAGGTGATGAGGCGCCAGGCGTGAAGAAAGGGAAACAGACGGGTAGGAGCTGACTTGGTGACAGGGAAGTCAAAAACCCTGCTTGGAGGGTTTGGACTGTTTGGTGTGGGAAGCTTGCTGCC
>NW_015173159.1:14044-14902 GCF_001447785.1 Gekko japonicus
TCTCCATCGTGTGTCTGGAGACTGATGAGTTGGTGTACGCCTCTGCCAGGACCTCGACCAGGTGCAAGGACGGTATTGTTGTTTTGCAGAGGATGAGACTCCTAGAGCTCGAGAAGCTTTTATGCTTTTATCTAACTCTTGTAGAGTAGAATCAGTGGTAGCGTTGAAAAGCCCCAGGCCATCGAAAGGGAGATCTTCCACATAAGATCTAGTATCTATTGGTAGGTTAAGTGTTGCGGAGCCAGGAATGTCTTCTGAGAGCTATTGCAGAGGCCATCGTTCTAGAAGACGCCTCGAGGACATGTTTAGTAGTGTTGAGCTGTTGTTTTGCCAACACCATGCCTTCTTTTTGTATGACTCTGGCTGCTTGAAGTTTATCGTCTGGGAGGTGGCTGAGTAGTTCTGAGAACCTTTCCCAGAGAGTGTATTGATACCTGTTCATACAGGCCAGGTAGTTAGTCACCTTGACTCCCAATGCTCCCGTGGAGTAGAAGCGCCTGCCGAAGGGATCTAATTTCTTTCCTTCCTTGTCAGAAGGTGTGGAATGCGTCCTCTTAGATTTGGAGGAAGATGTAATTACCGTAGAGTTTGGCTGAGGGTGTGAGAATAGGAATTCGGCATCTGCCTCTTGTACCCTGTACATATGGTCCAGTCTCCTTGTGGACACAGGAGGAGACGAAGGTTTTAGCCATGGTGCCTTTGCTGCCTGCAGAAGGACGGAAGACATGGGCAATGCCAAGGTGGAAGAGGTATCTAACTGATAAACTGCATCTGTTGCCTGTGGATGCTGCTGGATGACAGAGAGGCCTAAAGAATTGGCCATTCTTTTGACTAGATCTGTGTAAGATGTAAGGTTGT
>NW_015173159.1:16561-38872 GCF_001447785.1 Gekko japonicus
TTTCTCATTTGGTTGGAGAAACGCGCACAGTGACGACAGGACTGGTGAGACTCTCCGAGGCAAAAAATGCAGAGGGTATGGCGGTCGGGAGGAGCAAGTTTGCTACTGCAACCCCTGCACCTATTAAAAAATCCCCACTTCTTCTCCATAAAAGAAAAGAAGATGAGAGAACGTCTTGGGGGGGGGGGGTAGCCCGAAGGCCTGAGGTAAACTCCCCTCAACCGAAAGCAAAAAAATAATAATTTTTTAAAACTGTTTTAAAGAAGAATCAAACAAAAAATAAAGTAAGAGAAGTTTGGAAATAATTCCTAAGAGCTGTGAGGTGAGCTAACAGCGAACTGATCAGACCGACGAAGAAGAGGTCTACTCAACGCGGAGGTAAGAAAGGAACTGGTGGGATGTCCGCGCCCACCCCTCTGGGCATGCACGGTGGAGTTCCTGCGCATGCCCGAAGGACTGGGCACAAAAATCCATTAAAAGAGCTTGCTACAGCACCGATCGATCCAGCGCGTGCGCACTAGATCCCATGGGTGTGAAGCACAGAGACCACGTCGAAGATGGGAGCACTCACTGGAGAAGACCCTGATGCTGGGAAAGACTGAAGGTCAAAGAAGAAGGGGACGGCAAAGGATGAGATGGTTAGACAGTGTTATCGATGCAACGAACATGAAGTTGAGCAAACTCCAGAGGATGACAGAGGACAGGAGGGCCTGGCATGATGTGTTCCATTGGGTTGCGAAGAGTCGGACTCGACTGTGCGACTGAAGATCACCAAACCTTGAGAGATCACTGTTATATGTTGTGTGCAATGAGCTCAGAGTGCTTGAGAAATGACCCTGTACCTATGTTGGAAACGCATGGACAAATCACCAAACGATCTAAAGTATACATGCAAGGGGTGACAAAGAAAGCACGACAGAAACTTTAACTATCCATGGAGCTTCTCTAAGCACCACAGAACCGTCTGGATGCGGCCGTAGCCTGAGCAGTTTATCTCCAAATTTCACACAGTGTGCATTAGACAGAGCTACTGAGTGACCCTACCCAGTTTCATAAGGAAAAGCTCACCTTAAGATTCCCTCTTTCAGTCCAAATATGGTCTTAAGTCTTCTCTATGCCATCTGGAGGCATCGCACTTCTCTCGAGATTCACTTTTTTCAAACATCCCCACAGCCCTTTGCGGAGCACTGTATTTGATCATACCCATGAATGATGAATCTGCTGTCCAAAGAATGTGTCTATAGTATTATTATTATAATTGCACTTATTTAATTAACTTGTTTATATGCAGTTTCGCAATATGATTTTAAGGCAATCATTCATGTAATTCATCAGTTGGCTTATTTTAAATGATAATTAAATAAAAAAGAGGCATGCACATGTTTTTTTAATAGTGATTTCCCTGATGTTCAAATCCCCAGTTTATGTTACATTAACTTTATAATGTTTTAAATAAATAAAAATACTTAAATCTTTTTTTGTTTTGTTTTTAATGCTTTTTATTTAATGTGTGCTTTATCTAAGCTGTAAGCTGCCTTGAAGAAAGGCCGCTAATAAAGGTAGTAAACAAATAAACGTACAAACCACCTCTGCTTCTCACTTGCTGAGACTTCACACACACACACGCACGCACGCACACACACACACACACACAGCCTGAAAGTGGGAATCATCATGTAGGGTGCATGTGAGACTGTGGCAGCGTTTCCCACAAGATGAGGCCAGATTCTTACATGACCTTTATGGTATAGGGGCTGCTTCTACATCACCCAGTCTTCTGCTCGTGAACAAAACCAAGAAACTGTGGCCATCTCATGTGTGTACCATGCAGCGACAGTGATAAAGGGCTTCTGGAATTGTGTGGCACTGGACCACGCAGAAGGGGTTTCCATGATGCCAAGGAAATGTACTAATTGGACATAGCGACTTCCCAAATCTACAAAGCATGTGTTAAAATAAAAAAATCAGTGTTACAGCCCTGAAAACTGATCAGCAGAGTGATCCTCTGCAGAGCTACTTGAGTCTAACTGCATTGATTTCAGTGGGCTTCGGCTGGGGTAACTGCAGAGGATTGTACTCCCAACAGGGCAATCCTAAACGAGGGTTGTCATCCCCCACTTGGCAAATTCCTGGAGAGATGTACAGTGCCACAGATTCCAGCCTCCACAACAGCAGGGAAATGGATCCCTGCAGTCTGGAGGCACCTATTCTTGGATGCACAGCTTGCCCTAAGACTCACTAAAAACAACAAAAAAAAAATTGGGTTTAAATGTTACTTTCTCTGCAGAAAGACTGGTTTTGAAAACCACATCTCTATAGTAGAAAGGAGGAAGAAGGTCTGTGAAGAAATGAGCATTGACTCAGGAAAGCTCCTCCCCTGCCACAAATCTGGCTAGTCTTTAAGGTGCTACTGGACTCTTGCTCTTGTCTACTGCTACAGACAGAGTAACATGGGGCTAACCCCATCTTGACACATCTCTACAATTCTTTATTGTTTGTTCAAACTGTTTAAAGTGATCCAGCTGTTGCTAGCATGTCAAGAGTTATGCTTTAAATCAAAATGGTTTACAGTGACACACTTGCCAAAAAAAAATCTTCAACCAGTAACTTAAAAAAGAAAAAAAGAGGGACCGTCGAGGCTAACTGCCCCACTGGAACCCTCTCTAAGGCCGCCCAAATTGTTGCGCTTAAAAAACGCTGCGGCCCCGATCTTCTTCTTTCCTTTTTTCCGTCCTTCACTTTCTTGCTAGCTGTGCTATGCAGCGCAGCTAGAGCACGTCCTGCTAAAGGCAGGACCGGCAAGAAACTGGGTCAGCCTCCAAGGAGATAAGCCCCTCCCCGCCTGGATCAAAGCTGGAGCCGACCCTGAGGAGGGAGGAGGAGCTTATATCCCAGACGTGAGGAATGTCCCACGAAGAACCACTGGAGAAAGAAAATCCACAGAGATGCAAAGCTCATCAAACCAACCTCTTTCCCAGCTCTTGGAAACCTTTTCCAAAGGAACAACTGAACATGATATTTTAACATTTAACTTGGGGGAAATGTAGACTTTGAAACTGGTGTTAAGACAGGTAATAGTGACACATCTTTAACAATACTGATGATGCAAATATGCTCCCTAAAATACTGGTTTTGTTTTATTGGTAGTAGCAGTACTGTTTACATTTGTGGGTACAGCACATGTCAGCGTTTTGAATATTGAGCAGATGAAGGGGGTATGGGGAGTCCTTGGCTGTTGAAAAGTTCCTGAAAATGGGCAACAGGCGCAAGTTCGGAATTCTCAATCCAGACAATTATCTGAATGGGAAATTCAAGTAAATAAATAAATGGAAAAAAAATAAAGTCCCAAGAAAAGACGAGCATTTAGACTTCGAATGGTTCAAATTAACTATGAAATCATGGCAACTAAATTAGCGACAGAGGAAAGCACAGAACTTAATAGCAAGCACTGAACTTTTTTTCATTGGGGGTGGGGGGTCAGCATTAAAATTTTAACAACGAGGGGGAAAAGCTGTTAAAAGTAAAAGTTGCATTTACCATGCCACCAAATCGCGTGATCCAGAAGACAGACAGACAAACTAAAGGCAATACTGAGACGAGACACGCACACACGCACTCTTATCCATGCGCAGTCCAAACTGGCTTCAATGTGTGGCCTCCCAATTAAAAAAAAAAAGGCATTTCAAACATTTCCGTTCGTATAAAGCTTTATAGAATTTTTTTTAAAGAAAAAAAAACCTGGGTGCACGTGTGTTGCGTATGCACACCCGCACATCATACATACAACCACACACACTCGCTTTTGTTACATACGCTTGCTTATTCTCTTCAACAAAGAAAGGTGTCCTTATTATAGGCGGTGATACTTTTGTTTCTCAGATCACACGTTACATTCCTTGTGGACAAAACTGGATTTTATGATTCTTAATTTGGTTATTGCATCATCATCCTCTTTCAGATTTGGCACAAAAACTAAACGATCTTGGCTTTTTTCTCAACAAAAATTTAAGGCTCACATTTTATACCTCTTGTGTGTGGTGTGTGTTCCTTGCGCCTTTTCCCTCCTGAAATTACGACAACAGGCACTAGGGCTGAAGGTCTTTCATCGGCAACATTTTCGGGGTCAGGCTTCTCCACTGATTCCAAATGCTCCCCCCACCCCTTTTAAAGTTCTTAAAACGTATCTTAAAATAGCTTTGTTTAGCGATCTGAATCAGTTTAACCATAGGCACAGGTTGAAACTTAAGGGAGAATGGGAGGGAACTGCACACACAGTCAGGGTTTGCTGAAGTCCCACACTGGAGACAGTGAGCTGGTCTTTAATATTTCTAGTGGCTTGTCTTTCATTGACCGTGGGCACTACAGGAACAGAAACCAGGCCTCGACTGTATGTGCTGATCCCTTGCTATCAAATAGATGACACTGCTGAGATGCTTGTGTTTTCCAAAAGGCTATCCAATTGTTCCTGTTCTAGCAGCGAGAGAGAGAGAGATGTGCCACCCCACCCCCTCCAATTCCATTTTTTGGCACATCCTGGAAAGTAGACAGGAAAATTAATTTTCTTAGTAGAGATTTAACTGCAAAACTACCTGCACCTTTCCCCCTTTTAATGCTATTGAATCCTTAGGTTATTAACATGAAAAAGAAAGTCCCACTGTATTAAGATCCAGATTTTTGTTTTGTTTTTCAGGGTGGAGCAAAGAGGTGGCTTGAGTAATATAGGCTAACACTGTTCTAAATGTGTTATTACAGCTGTAATTTTAGGACTTTGTACAAATTTGTACATGTAGTTTTCGAGACATGAAAAAGTTAACACGCTCACAGAGACACAACACCTAAGTATAAAATATAAAGCAGTGTAGTAGTTAGTAAATTACATGCTTTCTTATTGCTACAGTGATTTTTGCTGTTTTTTCCTTTTTTACTGTACCACATGTTGTTCTAAGCATATAATTTGCATAAATTATTCAAGTTTAAGAAAAAATCCACACGTCTTCACTTTTAAGCTACTTATATAGTTAATATAAAACAAAGGAAAAAAATGTCTAACATATCTCTTTATTAAAAGAGAAATAAAATGTCGCTTGAAAATGAAATTCAGTGGCCAAATCCAGGGACGATGCACACTTTGTCATTATGGGGGGGGGGGTTCTTATGCCCCTATAGAAATAGCAGAGAGTGGGTGGGGAAGGTATCTGACCCAAAACAGATCTGGCTACCAGGCCTGTGCCAACACCTGTGCATTTATTTGCTTTTTGTTCTGTATTTATCCTTTTTTTTTTTTTTGCAAAAAACCGAAAACAAAACTATGAATGACAAAAGACTAACATTTATAATTTGTAGCAAAATTTGGTTTATGTAGAAACAAGCCATGTTTTGCATTTGGATAGAGATTTAAATGAGTTAAAGCTAAAAATTAAAAAGCAGGATGCTGCAACATCTGGTCACTTGTTGTAGACCTCACTTTTTAAAGTGGTTTAAGTTTGCACAATTTGTACTTTTTTTTAACTAAACAGTATTTTTTCCTCCTCCTTTTATAAACCAGAAATGAAACAAAAAAAACAAAAACAAAAAAACAAAAAAATCCCCTAAACTACAGATAAATTTTCCCTACCTTGAGCGAATGCTGCTGATAGGGGTTGACAAAGCTGTACAGCGCAATCAAACATACTTACATCTTAGCTCATTGCACGGGTACAGCCATAATCAAGGCACAAAGATCTTCTACAAGTTATTCTTTTTTCAATAAAGTTGTACAAAATAATACATTTTACAGTCTGTACAAGAATAATAATCCAGCAGTAAAATAAAAATCGGGAAAGAAAGAGGCGGGGGAGGGGGGTCAGGAGGGGAATGAAGAGAAGGGGGGAGGTCGTGAGGACTACAGTCCTGATAATGACTTTTCTTGTTGTTTGTTTGTTTGCTTTCTTATAGTAGACAGCATCATCAGTGGACAAACTGAAAACAGTGTGTGTGTGTGTGTGTGGTTAAACTCTTTCTGCGATCACAGGCCGTTAAAACGCAGATCATTCCGCAATGTCCGTTTGAGGACCTTCCACGCGCGACAACTTTTGGCAGGTGGCAGTTGCTTTTGCACTGTTGAGGTTTCTGCTGTTAGAACTGTCAGTATTTTCTGCTCAAAAGTCACATTCAGAGGCAGAAAACCAAACTTGAGAGACTTGTCCTTTCATCTTGGTCGGAGACTTGGCACCTTCTTCTTTTTTTTCCTGATGCGGTGAATGGATACAAAGTTGAAAGTCACGGGATAATATGATTACGCCCACAACAGTGCTAATTACTTAGAGTTCTCCCTCCTGTAGTATTCTCTCTCTCTCTCTCTCTTTTTTTGCTTTGAGAAATCTTTTAACTTTAAATCCCCAAATCCTTTCAAGACGCTCCTCCATCCATCCAGGGCATTATTATTTAATTAATTTATTTGTTAATGACAGTGTTAGAGAAACCCTCCCCTGCTCACACAGGAAGCGGCCCCTAGGCGTTGCAAGGGCTGTCTCAAACTGTTCCGAAGGGGCAAAAAGAAGCAAGCTTTAGTAGGGCTGCTATTTGTCCAGCAAGGAGGAAAGGTTTGAGGGATGCAAATCAGAGGGAGATTGCAACAGTTCTCTTCCGCCCTATGTGGGCAAGGGTATTTTTTTTCTTTTTAATAAGGAGTAAGGAGTCCAAAAAACAAGAGAAAAAGTGCTCTCCATCACAATAGCTCATACTGGCGAAGGTGCATCCGTTGAATAATGTCCCGACAGTCATTGAAAACCCTCCGAATGTTTTCTGTATCCACTGCACATGTGAAATGAGGATAGCAATAGTGCCTTCCGTCTCCACTTGCTGTGCTGATTCTCTGTAGGAACATCAAGTGCGCAATAGTTAGGAGCAAGACACAGAAAGAAAAAACTCTAGGGTGATCGGGTGTGAAACGGGGTAGGGGAGATCTGTCCACCCTTATCTCCCACTTTCTCTTTCTCCCGGCTTTTGACACCCCCCTCTGAACACTAAGAATTTGATTTTCAGGGGCAAGTGCAGGCTATAAAATAAAGCTGCTTTGAAATAAGCTGGCAGGGGAAATTATGATAATGCTCACTATCTATAATTAACAAAAGTCAAATAATTGAAGCATTCATTGTAACACAGATAATGACTGCTATTAAACCAAGTTAGCAGAATACCACTATCCAAGTAGATAAAACACACCCTTTCCATATCCACATATTCTTCTGTGTAAGTATTGGTTATTTGTATAAAACACTGTCATGTAAGATCTAATACACTTACAGTGCAATCCTAAAGCAGTGATATTCCAGTCCAAGACCAGATTAATGAGTTTAGACTGGAGGAACTTTGCATACGACTGCATGCAGGCTTGGTACCAACTAAAAACAATGTAGCGCCGCCAACTGGGAAGGGATTATACCAAAGGAACAGGACAGCCCAAGATGTTTCACAACGTTAAGTGCTTAATCCAAAAGGCATGCACCGATATACATTGCAGTATGGCAGAGGGTGCTGGGGGCACAACTCCCAGATTGCCCATTTTTTGGTTGTTTCCGAGGGGCACTGAATAGTCATGGTGAGGCCCCTCCCACTGGACTGCATGTGATCATGGTCCATGCGGGGGGAGGGGATTTTCAGACTATGTGGGGGAGGGGATTTTTGCCCCGATACTGTAGCTGCAGAAGCTCCAAAATCGAGCTCTGCGCAGGTGCCGAGCCCATCGCTGTGATGCAGAGACCACGAAGAAGTAAAAACACTGTCGGCCCAAAGCAACTTCTTAGGTTCTGTCAGGCTGGCCCTGGAAGCTACAGGGTCTCGTTTCAATTAAACAGGTATACAGCTCTAAATGGCAGAATAAGGGACAAACTGGAGGTAATTCAGAGTAGTCATGGTTTAGGACAGGGAGCCCCAGCCTTGTTGAGCCTATGAGCACTCCTGGGATTTTGAGAACAGCTAGTGCAGTGATGGCGAACCTTTTAGAGACCGAGTGCCCAAACTGCGACCCAAAACCCACTTATTTATCGCAAAGTGCCAAATCAATAAAAACAATTATATATATATTAAAAAAGCAAAGTGCCAACATGGCAATTTAACCTGAATACTGAGGTTTTACTTTAGAAAAAACAACTCATACATTAACTTAAGATGATCCAAACATAGTAAGGAAAGCAATCCCAAATGCTTTCATTTACTTAAAATTATTTGGCAGAGAATTTGACACTTTAATGATGGTCTGGGCCTGGCTGGGGCGATGGTAAGCGTGCCCACTGAGAGGGCTCTGAGTGCCACCTCTGGCACCCGTGCCATAGGTTTGCCACCACTGCATGGAGCATTCATCTGACATCATTTCACCCAGTTCTGATTTAACACACCCCAGGCTGAGAGATGAGCCGCTGACTTGTGTGATCCCACCTTTCTCCTGTCCTTTGAGCAAAGCAGTTCCAAAGCGTCTCCTGTTCCAATGTGGTGGTGGAACCCCAGGACTGACTCTTTGCTTTGGGGAGGAAATCAGTGGGCACCAGGATACATAATGGCCAGCACCATATTAGTTATCAACAACATAATAGCTCTTGCGTTGTTGTTGGGGTTTTTTTAAAGCAGCTACGGAAAAAAGGCAAAGGTTCAGTCCAGGACTGAGGCACTGATGTTAAGTATTTGTTTTTAATCTCACCCTCATCTTAATTTTACTAATGCAAATTAATCACACAGAGTAGCAAATGTGCCCAGTGGAGAAACAGCAGCTGGGTGTGAGTGGGGATCAGAAAAACTGCCCTCCATGGTTACTTTTCATCCTTAAAAGGGAGGGGGGGGGAATATCCCTTAAGCATGGTTGCTTTAGGACACATCTGGGTTGGTCCCTGAGTTGATTATTACACATACAAACACCACCTAAAATGTAATGATACGGAACTGAACATAACATACTTACAAGAAATTCATCTCTAATAAAATACTTGGCCCTTGTAACTCTAGGATCCTCACCAGGTTCCGGTGTTGCTACTCAATTTAAAAACAAAAATAAAATTATGTTAAAACAGGACTTCATATTAAAATCTTACAGCTATTAAATTTTATGCACGACTGTTAAAAGTTTGGTGACAATTTTTATCATGCAACAGAATCATCTAAAATATAAGGTCTTGAGAATACTTGATACAAAGCCTCTGTGGCACTATTTTAACTTGACAAAGTCTTCACTTCATGAGAATGTCAGCTGCCTGACTGTAGACAAAAGGGAACTGTATCAAGGAAGGAGGAGAGAAATTCTGCAGACAAGTAAAACTACCCCTCAGTATCAAAAAGTAAAATTATTGAACATATTTAGTCATCTGAACTCAAAGCTATCTACCTTAGCAGCATTATTTATGGAATATTAACCCCCATCTCTCCATTCCCCAATAGACTCTTGGGTAACTGAATAATACAGTTGTGGTTTTTAATAATACAGTTGTGGTTTTTTTTTAAATCTAAGTGTGTAAAATGTCACTCTTCCTACCATCATCCGGTGTGGTGTAACGAGCAAATTCTGGAAAGTAGTCTTCAATTTTAGATTTCCCTGCCAAAACTTTCTCTGCTAGCAAATCCTGTTTGTTCAGGAAAAGAATTACTGAAATGGTCCGTAGCCACCTAAAGAAAACAGAAGCCAAAATATTGTTAGACACATGGCAAAGTAAAGAAAGGGATATAAACACTGTAGTCTGGACTGGAGACAACATTCGTGCACTGAATGCCAGGTATCCAAACTAAACATCTTGCATGCTTCAAGTACTTCTCATTAGTATCATTTATATATGTGATAGCCAATTGTGGGGAGATCTGCAGATATCTAAATCTGTGGATTGGGGCCGCACTGACTAAAAACTTTTTAAAAAATACACTAGGGCAGGAGTCTCAAACATGTGGCCTGGGGGCTGGATTAGGCCCCCAGAGGGCTTCTATCAGCCCCACAGTGGAACTGGCTGTCTTCTGCTTCTTCTTCCAGTTCTGCTGCTGCTGCATCATCGTAGGTTTGCAGCTTACAGATACACACCTAAACAGCATACTCAAGATTGCAACAGCACAGACATTTTGATGCAATAATTCAGAGCAAGAGGTGTCACTTATGAGACATTGTTAAATGAACAAAATATTGCAAGAGTGCTAATTGTTGCCAGAGGTGCTGCCTTTTACTCTTGGGTAGCTCCAATAGCAAGGGCACCCCACTTCTAACCTGATCCAGAGACTCACAAAATTCAGGCCAAGGAAGGCACTCTTGGTTCTGAAACACAGAGATAGCCACAGCTCTGAAAAAGGGGTCTCCATTTTCAGGTGACAGGCAACCTCAGAGCAAGCCTCCAGTCTTCCCCCTCCACCCAGCAGAGATTATGCTTATGGAATAACAATGAGTTCTAGCAGGTAAAGTATCTACATTTCTAAAGTCTATTTAATTCTTTGTCTGAATACTTGTCTTTTCTACTCTGTCCCTCAAGATACCGGGATAAACCAATCAAACATTCAAATTATTAACGATCCTTCCTGACGCTAATCAGGGACGTCTCCCACCTTTTGTTTACCCTGGCCAGGACCATTAGTGGTCAGATAATCCATTCAACTAGCCACCCAGCACCTGGCTTCTATTGTTAAATCCAGACCCTGCCCCTCTGGAAGCTCATTGGTCACATCTAGGCCTTGCCCATCCTGAGGCCACACACCCCTGGGACTCATCATTGGTCCAGGAAATCTATTGTTCTCAACTGAGACCAGCCCCCAGGATCAGCCATTGGTCTGCATTGTCTTCCATAGGGTATATCCCAGCGTAAACATGGCCTCAGCCCGTGTGTTTTCTGCCGTAATCCAAAATGGCAGTCCACCCCTAAGCTCTCTGAGTTTAGGCCACAATCCATGGACCTCTGCACATCTGGACCAGGTTGTATAACCCCTCTATAAACTATCAATCACCTCTGCTTCCTTAGTTCCATAAATGTGTGTGCGGTTGTGTATTGTTTGAATGATATATATTCCCCAGTAAAAAAAATTATATTTTACTGAACACAGTCTCTGTGTCTGTTCTGGTGTTTACAGCAAAGGTGGGACTTCTGTATACATTGGTGTGAACCCTAATTTGCCCACTGCCAAATTAATAATCATAACGTCCCCTAGACTAATTAATAATTCAAGGCAATTTGGCTAACATAATGTTTTAAGCATGTTTTTATTTTAAGTAAAAAAAAACCCTTTGTGTCCTTTATAAAGTTTATATCTCCGCTGCCTAGCATTACATTTTATGACACATATGGCCCAGCCCAACAAGGTCTCATTTATGTCAGATCTGGCCCTCATAATAAATGAGCTCGACACCCCTGTACTAGGGCTTGGAGCAGCTCCAAGACACCACTGCTGCTGTGTCTGGGCGCAAAGGCGGGTGGTGAGGCCTCGAGCTGCACTGGGTTTGGCGATGGAGGGGGAAGATGGGATTTCCCCCTGCAAGTCTATTCTAAAAGTCAAGCTGGAAAAATTTGAGGATACTTAAGTCCAGTGATGGAAACTATGAACAGGCAAGACAAGTCTTTTTATGAACCAGAAAAATGACCCACATCTGCAGGAAAAAAGTGAAATCTAAAAAAAGAAGAAAACAAAACGTTGAAGAATGAAAAAAAACCCCAAATGATATAAGTAGTGCCTGCGTAAGGGGTGGGGTCCTTTCAGGAACGGTTTTGGCCTTTGAGGGAGGAATAATCAGGGCAAGGCCTGCTTAGGGTTGCCAGGTCCGAGTTGGGAAATTCCTGGAGATTTTGGGGTGGAGACTGGGGAGGTCAGGGTCTTCACCTAGACATAATGTCATAGAGTCAACCCTCCAAAGCAGCCATTTTCTCCAGGGAGACAGATCTCTGTTGTAATTCCAGGAGATCTCCAGGTTAAACCTGGAAGTGGCAACCCAAGGCCAGGCAGCAAACACTAGGTGACTTGATACCACTCGCTCTGCATGACTCAACTAGGCCTAAGTGCTTGCTATTGTTCAACAAAAGATGACTCAAAAAAGTGAGATATACAGTAGAACAATCTAGAAACAACAAGGTACTGTATATAGTGAAAATAAAGACCAAACAATAAATTAATCATTGTCTGCTATGCTATTCTTTTATCATGCATAAAATGAGAGACTCTTGCAACCAGTGTTCCCTTTAAGCTGAGTTAGTGTGAGCTAGCTCACAGTTTTTTAAGCCTCCGGCTCACACATTTTTGCCTTAGCTCAGGAAGGAGGGCTTCAGAGCAAACTAATTTATGCAGTGGCCAAATCGCTTGCTCACAACTTTAATGCCAGTAGCTCACAAAGTAGAATTTTTGCTCACAAGACTCCACAGCTTAGAGGGAGCATTGCTTGCAACATGTAGAAAATCTTACAAACATATATAAAAGACAGGAACTTGGATGAACGCTATATGAAATGCAAACTGGTATGTTGGAAACACTAATACACTCTCTAACATTGCCCTAAGGCTGTGTGATACTTTCACAGAAGCTCCAGTATCCCAGAAGAAGCCAGTCACAGGGCTCGCCAGCTGTCAAATTTTCCCGTTTCACTTAGGCTCAATCAAAGAGGCGACCTATACGTCAATAAATTCCCAAGGTAAACATTCTAGAGACTGTATTAGCGTTTCCAGCATCCCAATTTGCATTTGGTGTAGTATTCCTCGAGGTTCCTGTCTTTTGTATATGTCTGTAAGATTTTCTACATGTTGCAAGATTCTCTCATCTTATGCATGATTAAGAATAACATAGCAGACCCTGATTAATTTATTATTTGGTCTTTATTTTTGCTATATACAGTACCTTGTTGTTTCCAGATTACTACTGTTCAACAGCACCCCTGTGAAAGCCAGGGTATAGAAGTCTGAGCTTCAGAATAGGGTTTGGGAGACCCAGGTTCAAATTCCCGTCTTGCTGTGGAGGATCACTGGGTGATTTGGGGCCAGTCACATACTTTCAACCTAACCTACCCTACGGGGTTGTTCTGAGGAGAAAAAGAATGAGAGGAGAATAATGTATGCTGCTTTGGTCTCCACTGTGGAGAAAGTTGGGGTATAAATGAAGTGAATAAACAATAACTATAGCTGAAGATGGAAGGCAGGTAAAAGGTAGGTTTGTGAACGGCTGAGGTGGTAAGAAGGAGTCAGGGAAAAGGGACAGGGGAGGATATGGGGACTGCCAGGAGGACAGAGAGAGAAAATAGTGTGGTGTGGATACAGGGGAAAGTGAGCGCCCCCCCCCCCCAATTCCTTGAGGGTTTCCTACCATGCAAATGGGCCTGGCCCAGTGGTTGGCACCATAGATTTCCTAGGTAGAGGCTGCTGGGGGCAGAAGGAAAGCTGAAGACAGGGGGCAGATAAATGTAGGCTGGCTGTCGGGTGAGAAGGAGAAAAGGAAGCATGAAAAGGGGAGATGTTATGGGGGCTTTCAGAAAAGGGAAAGAAAAAATAGCGGGAGAGGGGGAATGAGATGCCTACCACAAGTCCTTGCAGTTTCCCCACTTGTAAATCTCTGTTTCCCTAATATATAAGCTACTTTATTTCACATTAGCACTGTATATTCTTGGTTAAGTCAACCTTATGCTACATTATTAATTAATGACACAAGTGATCAACTTTCAAAGGGATGGACCTGTTGTTCCAGATACTCTTGAAAAGGTTTAACGCTTCTTGAAGCCGGTTGGTCTGATTGTCTTCTCGTATAACCATGTTGTAGCTACTGCTGGCCACCACAAATATGATAGCAGTCACATCTGGAGAAAAATGGGGGGAAAAACAACACGCCAATGATGGTGGGCCTTGTAAGGGCAGAAAAGCAGAATACAAATTTTGTCAATAAACTCTAATGAAATAAACCAGTTTGCTGGGGCAGTCACAGCCTTGGCGACAACAAAGTCTAATCACAGATATGATTATGAAGACAAACCTCAGATAACTCTGGCTTCGAACCACAGAAACAATTTTATCTCATGCACCGACAGGACATGCAAACTACACTAGGAAACAAAACAGTCATTTTATTCTTGCAAGTTTAATGCCTTTTCCTAGCTTACCGTTAAAACACTGGATCCATTTTCGGCGTTCGTCTCGCTGCCCACCAACGTCAAACATACTGGAAAAGAAAACCCAATCAGAATTAGGAAAAGCCGCACAGGCCTCAGTTACTAGTATGAAGGTTGACAGGCCTCAGATACTAATAGGAAAACCTTGACAAGACATACTCTTCCATTTATTTCTTTAATTCATAGTCTGTCTTTTAAACTGAGACTGAAGGCTGATTTTAGTATAAAATAGTGTAATAAAATAGCATGAAGTTCTAATATATTTATTTATTTGTTCGAGTTATACCCCGCCCTCCCCGCCAAGGCAATAAGCAATGCAATAGGACTAGGATTACAAAACTGAAAAACTATGGAAAATTTTATGAACTGTGAAAAGAAGTGTGGACTGTTATGAAAGCCAGAGATTTTGCTTTTGTCTGATAATTAATTCCAACCTAACAAAATCAAACTAATAAAAACTAACAGTTATTGATATGACTGATGTATCGGCACCAGTCAATTCTCCTGACTGGTTTTTTTTAAAAGTAAAACAAAGTTCTTTGGATTGGGAAAACCACCAAAAATTTTTTCCAACAAAGCCTAAAATCTTACAGAACAAACTTGAAAGGTACTCCCAATACACAAGTAACCAATGCTCCCTCTAAGCTGTGGAGTCTTGTGAGCAAAAATTCTACTTTGTGAGCTGCTGGCATTAAATTTGTGAGCGAGTGGTTTGGTTACGGCATAAATTAGTTTGCTCTGAAGCCCTCCTTCCTGAGCTAAGACAAAAATGTGTGAACCAGAGGCTAAAAAACTGTGAGCTAGCGCACACTAACTCAGCTTAGAGGGAACACTGCAAGTAACATAAAATCGGAAACAGTAAAAAACCTCACCACATACCAGCCTCTCTCTCCTGGCTCTATCCAAAACAGCTGATGAACAGCAACCCTATTTTACTTCCACGTGGTTAAGTGCAAAACACCACATGATTACAATGGTTATGCATTCTGACCCCCTGTTCACTTTAACCTCAGTCTGAACATGAAGGACCACTTATCAGGGATACTCACTGAAAGTTTACTTTGTCGACCTGAAACTTGGTTTCAAATATTCCTGATGTCAGAACTCTGCATCTAAGAAGATCCTAAAAAAAAAAAAGATTAAAAAAAATACAGCAAGATCAGTTTAGAGGAGGCCTCTTGTTTTAAAACAGTGCATGGCCTGAAGACAACACAGGAACGGAGGACTAAGGCGTGCGCTTGGTGTAAGGTTTCAGCAGTGAGACGAGGAAGCAGCGCTGCTGAAATGTCAATCAAGAAACAGGTTGTGTGTCTGAGGTACGTGTTCTGTGATTGTGTGTCTGAGAGAAGAGGGAAATAGACACACAAAACGTACCTCACTTACATACACAAGCCTCCATTGGGTAGATTTGCATTTTTCAGTAAGTTGCTATAAAAATACAGTCCTAAACTCTGGTTTTAAATTTTGTTTTTTAAAATGGATTTTATGTATTTTATTTCATGTATTCTATCAAGCTGCCTTAAAGCAATGTATGGGGGGAAAGTAGCTAATAAATGTTTCAAATTAAAAAAAAATGTTTTAAACAAATAAACAAACAAAACATAAACTGTATAAAGAAGACCACCACAGGAAAGCGAAACCTATGAAGAGTTAAGTGCCACCTCATTTTCTTAAAAGACATTTTTATTCACCTGGTCAGATGGTGTGTATTCATTTTGCTTGACTATGTCGATCTTGTCTAGAAAACTAAAAGAAAAAGAGATCTTTCACTGGTCAACTCCTAACACTGCAATCACTTAAAAAAAATTATAACCCAAACATTACATTTTGGCAGCATTTCTTATTGAGATTTATCAAACAGTTTTGCTTTTTTAAATAGCTTTTGATATTTGGTTTTTCCGTATGCTGAGGAAAGCGTACATGATTTAATAAGTGTGCTGTGAAAGTTGGAAGAGTGTGTATTTATTGTTCCCATCCAGCAGAGGGCTAAAACCATCGCTTCAGCATAGAACTCCACTGAAATAACCATAAGGTTGGCTTCATTCATTGTCAATCGATAATTCAACATTTAGCAATATCATTTCATCATGAAGATACTTTAACTTCACTGACTCAAAATTATTAGGGTATTTCCTCATGACATTGCAGGATGAAATGAATACATACACACATAGAGTTGCCTTATAACGAGCCAGTCCTTTAGTCTACCAACATAAGAGCATAAGAAGAGCCCTGCTGGAGCAGAGCAGTGGTCCATCTAGCCCAGCATCATGTCTCACACAGTGGCCAACCAGCTCCTCTGGACAGCCAACAGCAGGGCACAGAAGCCAAGACCTTACCCTGATGTTGCCTTTTGGCTCTGGGATTTAGATGTTTACTGCCTCTGAATGTAGAAGTTCGCCTCCGTCACCATGGCTAGTAGCCATTGATTAGGCTTGCCAGCCCCCAGGTCTGGGTGGGGGATCCCCTGGTTTCAGGGGCTTCTCCCCACTGTGAACCAGCTAGCTGTTGAGGGAAACTCCATCCCTAAACAGGGACATCATGTGGCGATGTTCTGGTATTTGGGCAAACTCCATGGTTTGAGGGCAAAAACCCCATAGAGTTTCACACAAATACCAGAGGGTTCCCAACGTGATGATGTCTCTTCTGGGTGACTTCACTGCATCGAGGACGTTGCACAATGTCCCTGCCCACCCTTGGAATGCCCCCCAAATCCCTCCACTGGAGCAACGAGGGGATCTGACAACCCTACCATTGATAGACCTATCCTCCATGAATCTATCTAATCCCCTCACACACACAGAATTGCCAGCTCTGGGTTGGAAAATACCTGGAGGTTTTTGGGATGGATTCTGGGGAGGGTGCGGTTTGGGGAGGGACCTCAGTGGGGTATAATGCCACAGAGTCCACCCTCCAAAGCAGCCATTTTCTCCAGGGGAACTGAGCTCTGTTGCCTGGAGATCAGATGTAATCCGTCAAGATCTCCAGGCACCACTTGGAGGCTGGTAACCCTAAGAACACAAGAAGCAAAACCACACATGGAATGGACTTGAGAGTTCTGCTGCTCTTTTACATGCCTGAATCAGCTTTGGAAGGATTTCCAGTAGTGGCTAGGATTGTACATGGATGCAGAACACAGTCTTCATATACTAATACAGATACAAAGGGGGCTGGCCTCAGTGACTCATTCACTAAGGTACCAAAATTGGCTGGGAGAGTCTGAAAATGGGACATTTTGAAGCCTTTTCAAGCAAAGCATGAAGCCAACCTCACAAACAAAGACAAAACTCTCAACACTGAATTTTCAGGTTATGGGACTTCGCCCCTCCATGTACGTCAACAATCCCAGCTTTGAGGAAGGGGAATTTCCAGTGACAGTCAGGAAAGTACAACACATAAAATCAAACCAAGGGCTATATATGGTTTCCACTTTATATACATTAACAACTCTGAGTGTTTGGATTTCCAGTGTCAACCAGGAACTGACCTTACTACTGAGTGTTGTATTTATAATCGTAATATATCATGATTATCTAATGCCAATATTTGTCTGCAATATATTCAACATTTACAATTTCCTGCCTATGTTTTGACATCTCATCTATGAAAGCTGGGCAAAGCAATAAATAAATAAAAATAAAAACAAACAGTTAAAATGATGAAGGGGGAAGGTTATTATGAGGTAAAGGCATAAGCAGTTAGGGATTCATAGTTTAAGAAAATTGATGTAGGCAGGGATTTATCTAAGCATTTACATCCTGGTTTATCTCCTCAGACTCAAGGTGGCTAGATGAAAAATCAGGTTGCAAGGACACAAAATATAATGTTCCAATTAACAAGATTAAAAATTACACATTAGAAACGCATATAATTTTTTAAAGTTACAAATTTGAAGTTTACAGAATTGAAAAGAAGCCAACCAAATCTGCTGAAACGGTTCACCCTCCACCAAGTCATCTCTCAAATAAAACTGTTTTACATGCCTTCCTAATGTATCTAACGAAAGCCCCTCCACACACACTCTGGTAGGACTGAGCTCACCATGGAAAAAGCATGTGACCTACCTATAACCATATGGACTATCCTAAGGGAAGGCAACATAAGGAGTATTCTGTGTGAAGAATATAGCATAAGAGTATACTGGGAGACATGGGAGTCCTAAGCCATGAAGGGCGTCAAAAGTAACCACCAGTACTTGAACTGGGCCCAGAAGTAAACAGGGAACCAGAGTTGATGCACCACCTGGAGTTATGTGTTCCAAGAGGCTGATCCCAGACAAGCATCTTGCTCCACATTTTGTATTAACCGAAGCTTCTGAGATGTCCTCAAAGGCAGCCCCACATACAGTACATTACAGAAGTCCCTTCTGGAGGTTACAGTGGCATAAGGAGGTCAACTCGAGTCATTAAGGGGCCATCTTACAAGCTAGTGGTACTCCTAGCAATAGCACTGACCTGTGTATCCGTCAGAAAGGCTGCGTCCACCCCCAATCTTAACTTGGTCTATTAAAAAGAGTTTTACCCAACCTAAATCTGGTAGATCAACACCAGCCAACAATCCTGGCTTCCCAACCAGTATCACTCCCATCTTGTCTGGATCAAGCTTCAGTTTGTTTACCCTCAGCATCTTGATCACTGCCTCAAAACCTTCATAGCTGCCTCTGGAGTCTTAAATGATAACATATAAATGTTGGGTGTCATAGGTATACTGGTGACAGTCTACTTTAAAGCATTTATAAAATAAGTAACGTGGAGGACATGAAAATGTACCCAAAGTTTTTGGTAGCACATTTATCTTAAATAGTTAGAGGAAGTACTTCTTCACACATGGCACAATTAGCCTATGGAACCCATTGCCCCAGAAGGTTGGACCAAAGCCAACTGGTTGAAATTAAATCAAGAGTTTTTGGCTAAACATTAGGAAGAACTTTCTGACAGAGTGGTCCCTCAGTGGAACAGGCTTCCTTGGGATGTGGTGGGCTCTCCTTCTTTTGAGGTTTTCGAACAGAGGCTAGATGGCCATCTGACAGCAATGCTGATTCTGTGAACTTAGGCAGATCATGAGAGGGAGGGCAGGAAGTGTTGCCTCAGTGCTTAGTTCTTGTGGCCCTTTCTTACATGCCCAGGGCCACTTTGGGGTCAGGAAGCAATTTTTCTCCAGACCAGTTTGTCTGGGGATCTTGGAGGGTTGGTGTTTTTTTTTGCCATCTTCTGGGCATGGAATGGGGGGTCACTGGGGTGTGGGGGGAGGTATTTGTGAATTTCCTGCATTGTGCAGGAGGTTGGACTAAATGACCCTATGTCCTTTCCAGGCAACCATCAGCCAACCTTTATCTGCCTGTCTGTCTTAAGTTTTACATCCCCCCCCCACAGCCTCTGCCTAGGGAAAGGGCAGTCTTTCCCTGCAGTGGGAACCAAAGCAGCTGACATCATTCTCCTCTCCCCCGTATGATCCGCACAACTACCCTATGAGGTATGTTAAGGTTGAAAGTGTGTGAATGGTCCATAGTCCCCCAGGCAGCTTTTAAAACATGAACCTGGGACCTGCACACCATCTGTGGCAGTAATGGGGTGACTGCTGGCACCTTTTCCTATCATTTTTTGCCTTGAGGTATTCTGCTTGTGGTGTGATCTGTCTTCTTTGTGGTGTGGCGTGATTGTGTTATTGGGTTTGTTTCTTTTAAAGGGGAAGTGATGTGTTGTGAGTTAGGACATATGTTACCTCAGAATACAGTAGTTCCCATATGCAACTGAAAATTAACTGCCTTGCCGGGGGGGGGGGAGTTTGAGGGGTGGAATGGAGTGAAGTCCAATCAGCTTCCATATGCAAAAGACCTTGGAACGCTGGGCGGGACTGCACAAAGCAGCCAGTCAACCCAGCCAGTGTCTTCTGAGTGGCAGTTCTTCTGGCCAAACACTAAAGGCGGGCATTTTAGAACGCTGGTCCCCACTACTGCTTTATTATAAGGGAGAGATTTGCACTTATATCCCACCCATCCCACGAGTGGGCTCAGGGCGGGTAACATCATTATAATAAATACAATTTCCGTTTAAAACATGATAAAACATTATAATAATTAAAGCAATGGGTACAGCTTGTAACAGCGTCAGTTGGCTATAAAGTTCTGGCCTGATGGTGCAGTGAGTTAAAGGCCAGTTGTCAGTGGTCAGTAAATTGACGGGTGACAGCAACCTCAGGGAGGCCATATATGAGTGCCCGTTGCCTCAGCCAAAGGCCTGACGGAACAGCTCCGTCTTGCAGGCCCTGCAGAATTGAGGAAGATCCTGCAGGGCCCTGGTCTCAGTAGGGAGCATGTTCCACCAGGCTGGGGCCAGGGCAGAAAAAGCCCTGGCCCTGGTTGAGGCAAGATGGGCATCCTTTGGGTCAGGGACCACCAGGAGGTAATGATCTTTAGAGCATAACGCTCTTCGAGGCATATATGGGAAGAGGTGGTCCCTTAGATATATTGGTCCCAGGCTGTTTAAGGCTTTAAAGGTAAAAACCAGCACCTTGAAGTGAATCCAGTACTCAACTGGCAACCAATGAAGTTGGCGGAGCATATGCCTAACGTGAGCCCACACAGGTGTTGATGTCAGTAGGCGTGCCGCTGCATTCGGCACCAGTTGTAATTCCCAGATCAGCTTCAAGGGTAAGCCTGCACAGAGCGAGTTGCAGAGCGAGTTTGCTTCCTTTTTAAATGAAAGATGAACTTCCTGGAATTCTAACAAAAGTGGGTATTAGAAGCAACAGCAGCATGAAACGGTCCTAGCGGCCCCTTCCCTTTTCAAGTGAAGAGAGATGGTTTTGTACAATTCTGGACATCACGAACATTTCACTCTAATCTCAGTGACCGAACCATGCGCTGACAGAATGTATTGCAGGAAGAGGAGGAGAAGATGGGCAATGGAAGTAACGATAATCTGTGTGCTGAACCAATGTATGTCCCAAGTTTTTCAAACTATATTAAAGTTTTGATTTTACAGCAAATGCCCAGAAACGTCCCCGTGTTTCTTACATTATAGATATGCTAGAAGTTACAGATGAACAAGCGATTTCCAAAAGTTGTCGTGTGTGTGTGTGGGGGATATGGCAGAACCATGTTTGCTGTTGTTTATGCAGACATTTTTAGGCCTGTGATTTCCAGTGCCAGAGAGGGCTCCCCTGGAGATGGGACTCCTAGGGCTGCACACACACTTGGTAAAACAAGTCTGAGTGCCACAAACATTCCTTTCTGCCCTGGAAAAAAAAAGTCCAACATTTAAGCACAGCCAGCATTCAAAAACAAAAACACATACAGAGTAAAGCTTGTCTGTCATTGTGCAGCAGGTAGCAGCCTGTATTCGTCCTTAAAGGGAAAAAAATGAGAAAAATATTAAACTAGTTTTTTTAAAATATATATATATGAAATGCACATAGGAGTGCTTACATCGGGAAAGGGAGTGAAAACTGTCAATAAAGATGTTGAGCATTGGTAAAGGAAAAAATGGGGGGAGGTGCATAAATACTGGGGGCTCCAAAGCAGCCAGCATGCTATCCACTGGGTACACTGCCAGGATCCCTCAATGTGTTACTAAGGATGCTCAAGCATACCTCTCAGATTGCATGCACCTGACTGTGAGCCAAGGGTGGCAGTTCTAGCAACTTTAGATTAAAATTCTACAGTACAGACAGCCGTGTGGAAAAATGCCTCTGGCTGATGTGGGAAAGGTTAGGGTGGGGAGGTATAACCTATGTACTGCTGTCGCTTTAGTCTAAACCAGAAGGTGTCCAAACTGCAGCTCGGGAGCCACATGCGGCTCTTTCACACATATTGTGTGGCTCCTGGCAGGGCGGCTGGAGAAGTGAAGGGGAGGCATGCCTCCCCAATCAGTCTTCCCTTCCCCAGCCAGTGTTCCCCTCCCTGGGTAGGCTTATGGGGGGGGGGAGCAGACAAAGAAAGCAACTTTAAATGCGTTCTCAAAGCCCCCTCCCCACGGGCTGGCTTGGAGAAGGCACGTGTCTCTTTAAACCCCTTCTCCAAGCCAAGCCAGCGGGGCAGGGGCTTGGAGGACACATTCAAAGTCAAAGTGGGCTTCCGGTTTATGGCGGCGCGTTAGCAGACTCACCTCCCGGACCTCCCAGGGGTGAAGCTGCGCTCCGGCCGAGGGAGGGGGTGCGCAGGCTCGTCACCCCCCCAGGGACCCGGCTGAAGGGGCTCTGGCCAGGGGACTTATGAGAAGTCGCCTCTTCGCCGGCGGAAT
>NW_015173159.1:39159-60820 GCF_001447785.1 Gekko japonicus
GCTCTGTCTTCTTGGTGCTTGGGGGGGGGTCAACAGTGGGAGGGCTTCTAATGTCCTGGCCCCACTGCTGGACCTCCTGATGGCACTGGTATTTCTGGCCACTGTGTGACACAGAGTGTTGGACTGGATGGGCCTTTGGCCTGATCCAACATTGGCGTCTCTTATGTTCTTATGTTCTTATGGACCAGATGAATAATCTCAAGGAGCAGGTGTCGAAAATGACTCAGTGTATCACCATGCAGCAAACACAGATAAGCGAGACACTTAAAATGATGAATGAAACAGCTGAGAAGGTGAAAGAAGTGGACGCCACTGCACAAAAGGTGAAAAAGAAAGTTCAAAAGCTAAAAAACAAGCAAGTTTCTACGGAAGATCAGCTGCTACAATTACAAATGGAAAAGGCTAATATGATTCTTCGCTTCCAGGGCTTGCCAGAGACTAAGGGAGAGAATGTGATGGAACTAATGAGTGAAATATTGGTCCCAATGACAGATATGAAGGTGGAATTCCTGTTAAACGAAATGGATGTGGCCTATAGGTCATATTCAGGATACATAAAGAAAAATAATCTGCCTAGGGAAATTGTGGTAAGATTCTCGAAGAGGCATGTGAGGGATGCAATCCTGAAAGCAGTATCTGGAGCACCCCTGAAAGTGGGGGAGAATACCATCAGAACATTGAAAGACATTCCATTTGAGATCAGACAAAGGAGAAAAAAATATATAAAGAACTAATTCTTTTTCTACAGACAAATGCAATTGGATATAGATGGTTACTCCAGAAGGCGTAACCTTCAAAATCAAGGATAAAAAAGAAAAGATTGACTCTGTTCAGAAAGCATGGGAATTTTTAAGAGTCCAGTTGGGTGGGCCAGGGGAAGAAGGGAAAAAAGGGATGGACAGTAAGTCTAGTGGCGAGCTGGACTCGGAATCTTCCAGGGAGGACTCTCTTTCAGAGAAAGGGATGGCAGCCCTTAAAAGTCCTTATAAGCTTCGGAAGAGATTAGGCAAGGAGAAGTAAAGGCTGAAGGACTCTGAATTGTGCCTTTAAAAAAATGTTGAAATGAGATGCTTTGGGGTGTTTCTGTTTGACAGTTAAACTTTAAATGTAAGACTTGAAAAAGTGAATGCTAAATTTGACTCAGGTGATAGTAAGATTAACGGGAGTAAGACTAAATGTATGTCTAAGCTGGTGAGATGAACTCCTCTTTTGGGTTTTTAGTCAGTAGTGGGTATCTTTCTTTATCCCTTAAATGTAATTCCCTTCCTTGTTTTCTGTTGTAGTTTGTAGTGTTAAAAAATGCAATAAAAAATCCCCTCCGGGGGCTTAAGAACAACAACAACAAAAAACAAAGTTGAAGTTGATTTCTTTCCACCTCTTCCTCCCCCCCATATATTTGCTTGCTTGCTCTTTCTCTCTCTCTCTCTCTCCTCTCCCTCCCCACCTAAAGTTAAATGTATTCTCCAAGCCCCACCCAACGGCTGGCTGGCTTGGCTCAGATTAGAAAGCATTTGTTTCTTTAAAGCTCTTCTCCAAGCCAAGCCAGCATGGCAGCGGGGGCAGGGGAACTTGGAGAACACATTTAAAGTTAAAAGAGTTCTCCAAGCCCCTGCCCTGCGGCCCCACCCATCGGCTTGGAGAAGGCATCTGTCTCTTTAAATCCCTTCTCCAAGTCAAGCCAACTAGCATGGGGGAAATGGGGGTGGGGGTGGAAAACACATTTAAAGTTGCTTTCTTTCCACCTCTTTCTTTCATTTCACCTTTTTCTCTCTCTCTTCCTTCCTCCCCCTCCTTCATCTCTTTTCTTTCATTGTTTCTGTTGGACTCTTTCTCTCTTTCTTTCCCTTTCCCTTGCTTCCATCCCCCCTCCCTCCCCATCTATTTGCTTTCCCTTCTCTCTCCCCCCCTTCCATCCTCCCTCCCCCTCTCTTCCTCCTTCCTTCCTCTATTTCCTTTCTCTCCACCTTTCTCTCTCTTTCTCCCTCCCTTCCTTTTCTCTCTTCCTTCCTTTTTTCCTCCCTCCCCCTCCTCCCATCTATTTGCTCTCTCTCTCTCAACCTCTTTCATTCTTTCTTTCCATCTCGCTCTTTCTTTCTCTTTCTTTGACAAATAAATATAACTAGCAAAAAATAAATATCATTCGACAAATAAATATATTATCAATATATGTTTTTACCCCTTTTGTTTTTGTTTTATTTGTTTTTATTGGCAGTCTCATTTAATGTTATTAAAAAGCAAATTTGCATATTTCCCAATGAAAACGTGTGTGTAATATTTGTTTATGTCTTGTGGCTCTCAAATGTCTGATGTTTATTCTATGTGGCTCTTACATTAAGCAAATTTGGCCACCCCTGGTCTAAACCAAGTGTTATATACAAGTGTGACAGAAATACATTTGTAGCCATGGACTCCTTCTCCTTGAAGGTAGAGAGCCAGTGACAAGATGAAAGTATCATGCATGTTAGTTTCTTTGCTGTAGCACTCTGCCTCATATGAGTAAATTAACAGTCTCTCCCCTATATTTCAGATTTACATATGAGTAGTTACAGCAAGCTGACCTGGCTATGGACAGGGCTTCGCATCCCATAGAAAATTTTATGGCAGAGAGCTAAATCCACCAACTAAACTCATCTTTCAACTATTCCTTGAAACCCTATAGCTATCTGATCCTACCATCCTGGATTGAAACCAGTGGGCCCAAGATTGTCCATGGAAAGGCAAATATCCTGTATGAACCCCCCTTCCCTTGATGATAAAATTAATTGGGGAGCTATGACTAGAACACAGATGTAAAAGTGTTTAAACTATTTTGGGTGCTGGAACTAAATCGAAGAGTTATCACATGTTTAACATCCCATCTCAATTTCCAGATTATAAATGCTGCTCCTTTCTACTGATTGACTGATATTTATTTACGCTGCATTTCTCCTCAGTGGGGACCCCAAAGAAGCTTACAACTTTGTTCTCCCCATCTTCATTTTATCCTCACAACCACACCTCTGAGAGTGCGGTCAGACGGCGTGCTGAGAGTGGGTTAAACTGCTCCGGTTCTAACCAGATTATAGTTGATCTGGATAATCGCGGTCACACTTACCTCCCTTATCCCACCTCACCGCGCAGTCACGTTGCTCCCCAGCATCTACGCTACTGACACGCGGGACCGTGTGTCGGTGGGTTTTTAAAAATTTTCCTCAGTTTGCGCATGCGCATAGGCGCTCCTCCGTAGAAGGGGGGGGAAGCTATCATGGTGCAGGCGCAGAACCACCAGGGCGAATCAATCCAACCCCTCCAACAAAAGACTTCCCTTTAAATGTTTGACCCAAAAATGGCCTCCGTGAGATCCCGAACTCATCTAAACACTAAAAAAAGTGACTGTTTAAATGTCTGTTTTCTAAATGCGGTGGCGGAGCTCCGCCTATGCGCGTACCGCCAACGCATTTAAAATGGCAGGCGAAAAGTGGAAGCCTCGGGCAGCTTTCAAGTGGGGAGGGGGGTTAAACTGGAAGTGGCGACACCACAGGAGCGGCTAGAACCGGAGAATCAGAAAAGTGCGGCTAGAACCGGAGAATCAGGAAAACACCACTTGGGGACATGGTAACAAAATACTCCATTTTAAAGGGGGTTTGGCCTGGAAATGCGCAGATGGGGACAATGCGCAGATGTTGGGTGTGTGAACGTGGATATAAAATCAATTATTGAAGCATGCAGAAAGCGGACTAAACGGCCCGTCTGAACGCACCCTAAGAGGTAGGCTGGGCTGGGACAGAGAATAACCGGTGCAAGGACACCATGCAAGCTTTTGATGGCACAGTGAGGATTTGAACCTGGATGAACCAGATCCTAGTGTGACACTCTGAGCTCTACACAAATGCCTCTTAAGAAATTTTGGCACATGCAAGAATTCGTGCAAATATAACATTTTTTTTTTTTAGCATCAACATCAGCAACTGAAAAACATACCATGATAATACTAAAGTGCAAGTCAGATATCGATTCGTTCCTTTTCCCAGAGCAAGTTACAAAGAGAAGTTTGAAAACCCCTACTCTACTGTACTGTCATCTAGCACCACCCCCTTTCTGAGGGTTTTTTTTTGGGGGGGGGTTGGGGAGGGGGAATTGAAGCCCCTCATTTAGCCTTAATTCCCTCTCCCAGCAAAATGGTACCAGAAACTTTGCCAGCCCTTTCAACAGTTACTTGAATTTTTAGTCTTTGTGACATGACTTGAGAGGCTGACAGACATGTCAAAAATTGCAAGCTCTGTGTAAAGGAGCCTTTTGTTGTTGGAGAATATACCAAACCTTTCTCTAAACTGGCACAACTAAAGAGAAAATCAGGTTTATTTTTATTCATACTGGTTTGGATCAAACACAGCATCTCCAAGGTTTCAAGGACCTTTGTGATCCCCCACCACAATGGCCCAATATGCCCCTCCCCATGACCCTGCTATTTACTGTGAACATAAACAAATTATCTTTCCTTTCAGAATACTTCTGATACTTTTATAGGAAAGGTTTTTCATAGTAGCAATCTGGTTTCATTTTCTAACAGAAAAGAACATCCCAGCTCCTGCAAATTGCATGCTGTTTATGTGGAGAGTACAAGTTTGAGAAATTTCACATACTTCTACCACAACACCCCTCGCTCTGCTCTAACTGAAATGAAATGTCTCATTTAGGGGGGAAATGTATGAGCCTAATTCTTATATTGAAGGAATACTGGAAAAAGAGACAAAAACAAACAAAAAGGGTTGTTTTTTTAAAAATAAAAAGTGTCATAAAATTGCATGTTTTTAAAACGCATATTAACAATTAAATCAATTTAATCTGAAAGGTGCTGAGAAAGATTTTAAAAATTTAGTTATGAACTCTTCAACATTGATGGAAGTGGTTGTTTCAAGAAAGAAGACAGGCAGTGACAAGAGAGGAGAGGATCAAAAATGTAAGTTATATATTTAGCATAGATTTTACATGTAAGCAATACTGTCTTTTCTCTGAGCAAAAGTATCCCATTCAGATTATTAAAGCTGATGTGAATAGTTAAGAATCAAAGCATGTTGTTCTTTAACGAAACCCCCTAAGTCTTCAAAGTACTACACGTTCATTATCCCAGTAAATCCACACAACAGTCCTGTGAGGTAGGCCAGCATCATCTCTGCATTGCACACAGCTGACTAAGAATACAGTGGCTTACCTAAGGCCTCACACACACATACAGTTGTTCACAGTTTACAAAGAGGTGCAAAAACCATACAACCAAAATACCTGCCAAACTCTCAAAATTACGAATAAATAAGTTACAGTAAGAGGCCAGCTACCTAAAATAAAGCCCTACATTTAGAATTTTAAGATGAATCATGAACTCTTGTCAATCTGTTAACTGAATGTGGTAAGAAGCTTAGTACATCGATTTTTTAAACCCATTCCAGCACTACTAAAAGTATTTGCACTCTATAGTACTACTGTAAGCAGAAAAGCAGTTACTCATCTACGGAAATAAGAACACCCTTTATAGCTGAAGTTATTATTAAGTTTCATTTTGCTCCCGGTAATTTGATTACAGGCAGCAATAGCGAGTAACTGAAGCGCACATGTCGCTTCAAATAGTTTATTTTTTTTAAAAAAAACCACTGTACGGAAAAGCCTAACTTTATTTGACATCACCTACATAATATATATTTGGGGTTTGTGCGTGAGGCACAGCAAACATGCAAGCAATATAAAAATAGCTTTCGGAGAGGAATTGGCTTTAATTGCAAAATAACTGGACAACATTCCGTCCACTTGGAGGCAGAGGGGCACCACTGGTCTAAATTTCGAGCAAATAATGAGAAAGCAGCAAAGTTATGACTTTATAGATTTGGAATTGTGTTTAATCATTTTGTGGTTCCTTACACGGTGGAAGCACGTAGAGCAATTTGAAAGCAGGATTAAAAATTACCTGAATATGAAGTTCGTGACTACTGCATCGTATTTTTGAGACAACCCCCCCCCCCACAACAACAACAACAACAAAAATCCACACAAAACCAAACCAAACATCCTGGTACACTTTAGTACTCTTTCCGGACTGCATAATTACAAATGCAACATGCTAATGCAGGGGGGCGGGAAGCAAGCCTTCTGTTTAGTTACGATGAAAGAGACTGAGATGTATGCCACCTTTCAGAAATTGCCGGGATCCCTGAAGAACCAACTGCCAGAGAAACGCAAGACGAGAAAAGGAAAGCCTATTTAGAGAAACTGTAGATCTCTCCCCCCCCCCTTTCCCTCTTTCTGCCCGTCTAAAGTTAGTCTGGCTTAGAGGATGCACTAACTTTCCCAATCAGTTTTACATTACAGCACAAGTCCAGAAATAGCTCCCAGCCGCCTTGGCCTCTAGCACGGTTGTCATGACAATGGAACCACAGTTCTATAAATAGATCATCAGCACCAAATCTTGTGAGACACATCTGGAATGGGGCCAGCCTAGCCCCAGCTTGACAAATAAAAATAGGCACAGGCAGTTGGAAAGACTGGAAAAAGGTACGCTATTTCTCTCAACTTGTACACAAAAACAATCAGAACCGGGCAAGGAAATAATTCCGACTGGTTTTTAATGCAGGATTGGCTTTATGGTAGGGTTATAAAAACATGAACGGCTACGTTACTTGTACAAAAAAAGCTGCAGTTACGTGCTTTATGCAGATCTCCCCCCACACACACACCAGTCCGGTCCCCCCCTGCAGTTTGTGGCAAACCATATCATTTTGAGGCTCTTAACAGTATAATTTCTTGCATGTAAGAAAGGGTAGGGTGCATGCTCACACACACGGATGTTGCTTTTTCTGTTTCTCTTAATGGTTTGGTCTGGATCCAGTTCAGTTGTTTGGTTGCTCGCAAGACACCAACGACATTGTTTTATAAAGAGGCAGGGAGAGAGTGAGGACAACTTCCCAACGAATGAGGAATCAGAACGGGGCTAAGGGCTATCTATGCTCCTGCTTTATTGCTGCTTATTCGCTTTGGGGAGGGGGAAAAAAAAATGAAGCTGTTATTCCTGATCCAGTTCTCACACAGAACACACTCAATGCCTTTGTGCCAAATGGTAATCCATTGGCATGCATGCCTGCTCAGGAAAGACAAAATGGGAAACTTGACTGAATTAAGTTGGCCTTTTCTCCCTGGGTGATTACTTTTTATTTTATATTCTATTTTGTTTATTTAGTTCATTTTATTCATTTAATTCATTCATAACCCGCCTCCCCCCCAATAACTGTGCCAACTTTCCATTAAAGAATGCCCAACGCATAAAATTCCAGTAACAAACAGGTTGTCAGTTAAAAAAGATCAATAAATTAAAACTCAAAGGGTAATCAAATTCCCTTCAATGTTTTTAGCGATTATGCCAGTTGTACTTCCTGGAGGAAAGGCGTTCTATTGGTTAGTGTTCTTTGAGGGGCTGAACAAACATGTGGACAAGGGGGACCCAATAGATGTTGTTTACCTTGACTTCCAGAAAGCTTTTGATAAAGTTCCTCATCAAAGGCACCTAAGTAAGCTCAAAAATCACAGAATAAAAGGACAAGTCCTTTCGTGGATCAAAAACTGGCTAATTAATAGGAAACAGAGAGTGAGTGGGGTACCGCAGTGATCAGTACTCGGTCCAATGCTTTTTAACTTGTTTATTAATGATTTGGAGTTCGGAGTAAGCAGTGAAGTTGCTAAATTTGCAGATGATACGAAGTTGTTCAGGGTAGTGAAAACCAGGGAGGATTGTGAGGCACTCCAAAGGGATCTGTCAAGGATGGGCGAGTGGGCGTCAACGTGGCAAATGGGGTTCAATGTGGCGAGACAGTGTGCGACTGCAATAAAAAAGGCCAATGCTATGCCGGGGATTATCAGGAAGGGTATTGAAAACAGATCAGCCAATATCATAATGCCCCTATATAAATCAATGGTGAGACCTCATTTGGAACACTGTGTACAGTTCTGGTCACCACACCTTAAAAAGGATATTATAGCTTTGGAAAAAATGCAGAAAAGGGCAACTAGAATGATAAAAGGGTTTGAACACTTTCCCTATGAAGAAAGGTTAAAGCGCTTGGGGCTCTTTAACTTGGAGAAATGACGGCTGAGGGGTGACATGATTGAGGTTTATAAGATTTGTATGGGATAGAGTAGGTAGAGAAAGAGGTACTTTTCTCCCTTTCTCACAATACAAGAACTCGTGGGCACTCCATGAAATTGCTGAGCGGTCGGGTTAGATCAGATAAAAGGAAGTACTTCTTCACCCAAAGAGTGATTAACACATGGAATTCACTGCCACAGGAGGTGGCGGCGGCTACAAGCATGGACGGCTTCAAGAAGGAATTAGATAAGCACAAGAAGTGGGACTCGCGATACTCGCAGGGGGGGAGTATTCCCCACAGCTCCCAGCCTGTAGAGGCAGAAGGAGCTCTGCATTGAGGAGGAGTAAGAGGAGGAGGCGGTGGCTACAAGTGAGCCCAGCAGGCACGGCTCCCCGCCTGCCAGCACTTCTCCCCCTTCCCCCGGCCAGCAGCACTGGCAGCAAGCCCTGCACAGCTCCCAGCTGCCTTGCCTGCCAAGACTTCTCCCCCCCCATGACACCTGATCCCAGCTGCCAGTTCTCAGTGGTAAGTGTGTTCTCTGAGCATGTGCAGGGAACACTCTTTTACTTTTGGGGGGATTTAAGTATCCCCTGTATAGTTTCTTCAACACTTCAGTTTTTTCTGCACACCTGGGGAGTACCCCAAGTGTGCAGGAAAATCTGTTTACCCTCCATGTGGTCCTGATGTGCGGGTTTAGATAACCGCATGCAGAGGGACCCTTGGCTATTAGATATATAGATATGTAGCAGAGGTCCATCAGTGGCTATTAGCCGCAAGGTATAGACTCTGGGGCAAGTGATGCTCTGTATTTTTGGTGCTGGGGGGGGGTCAATAGTGGGAGGGCTCCTAGTGTCCTGGCCCCACTGCTGGACCTCCTAATATCACCTGGTATTTATGGCCACTGTGTGACAGAGTGTTGGACTGGATGGGCCACTGGCCTGATCCAACATTGGCTTCTCTTATGTTCTTATGTTCTTAAGGCCTTGCTGCAGCTTTCCAACAACCAAACCTCTGAAAGCATGCCTTCTGCTGCAAGGGTTCTCTAAGGCCTGAGCAGGTTCAACTGGAGAGTGGTGATCCCTCAGATACACTGGACAGGCACACAGCACTTTCAAGACCAGCATTATCAGTCGAGCCCAGGGACAAGTTAGTATATTTATTTACTTATTATTTGATTTGATTTATACCCCTCCCTGCTGGTTAGCAGACTTGCTAGTGATGCAGTTAGTATAACACAGGTTTTATATGCTCATTGTGTTTGATCCCTGCTAGCATCTTGCCTGTCAAGTTTTGTACCAACCACAGTTTCCAAACTGTCTTCAGAGGCAGATCCGTGCAGAAGGTGACCCTATGAACGAATGACCTCCAAAACATCCTATCGTTAACAGCCTTACTCAGGGGTCTTTCAAACCGAAGGCCGTGGCTTCCTTTACTGAGTAAATCTATCTCATGCTGCATCTTTTCCTGCTGCCTTCAACTTTTCCTAGCATTGGAGTCTTTTTCAGTGAGTCTTGTCTTCTCATGTTGTATTACTAGCAGTTCAATCCGGTTATTGCCAAGACAAGTAAGACAGACGGTGACCATGCCTGCTTTTCTCAAGGAATGGTTGGTAAAGCTGATCAAAAGCATTACTAGCCACTTCAGCCAACTATATCGGCAATGGAAAACGGGGGCAAGGAGGACCCCATCCCAAACAGGCTACACACCAACCCCCATGTTTGCTTTATGCATGTCCATCGTATCTGAATTACATTTGAGCTTTTCATACTCATTCTGTCCTTCACTGCCTCTAGACACTGGAACAACACCTCTCCTGGAATTAATGGAGAGATCTAGTATGTGTACCAGCAGCACACTAGCAAGACTTCATTCCATCTCTCTGAAAGATCTCCTACAGCTGCTTCACATACTTGTTAAATAACATGGAGGACCAGATGGAACTCTGAGGCACTAGTGGTTCTGAAGAACCAACAGGGATGAACTCTCTCTGTCTATTGAACAGCATGGATAGTTTACCAGGGTGTTTCTGCACTGTAGCCAGGACAGAAGCCAAACCCAAAAGGATCCAGTTTATCCGAAATATCTGGACTTCTGAAGCCACCACTCTCAAAATTTTGCCCCAACAGGCAGATCATAACACTGACAGGGAGCCTTCTGTCAGCAAAGTGTTACTCATGTGCATCATCCACCGGAGCAAACCTTTTCTGGCAGATTTCAGTAGCCAAGATGGATAAGACTGTAGAGGGCAAGGAGCTGGCCTTGTATCTCCAACTATTTTGTTGGGCATTAAATATGAATATAAGTAGAAGCTTTAGAAGCATTTCAAGCATTAATACGGTGCCCAACATGAACACAACAGATTTCATCCACAAGGTGCTTAGTGAAATGGTCACGCCAAGCTGCTTAGATGTCTGTAAGTTCCTTTCAAGGACCAAGACATAAAAAAAACTTTCTTGCCATTCAGAACAGCAACTGCTGGATAGCACCATGGAGACACAACGGCAGCAGAAAAACACATTTTTCTTTGCTGCCAGTCATCACTGAGCAGATACTGAAATGGAGCCCAATCCTGTGGTGATCAGCTTTGGTATGAGTATTTTTAACACGGCTGTTCTAACCATCAGTCTGCCCACTTAACTTCCTTGGGTTTTTCTGAGAATCAGGGGGCTAACAGTGCCTCCCTGAAAAAGATTTTCGAGGTGTCAGCTTTCAAGAGTCAAGGCTGCCTTTGTCAGATACATATTTGACTCTCAAAAGCTCACACTCGGAAAATCTTGCTCGTATCTACGGTGCTACTGGACTCTCGAATATACTTCAAACCAACATGGCTACCTCCTGAAACTGTCTTCCTAAATGGAGTTATACTCTTTTAAGTCACTGACTCTGGCGAACTCAGAAGAGTGGAACTTTGCTTAGGGTAGCACTGTAAGTATGCTATTAAACACTACCAGCAAGGATGCATAGGCACAATCATGTCTACTGTCCATACTGCCTCCCCCTGTTCCAGCAGCTAATTAAACCATCAACATGACCGCTAGCCATGTCAGTTAGAAAACCTATCTGGACAGCTTTTGAACCTGTTCTTCCTTCGGTGGGAACCGTTTAAACTGGTTCCCCCATCCCCGCAAGAAGTCCGAGTCCCCTTGAGTTGGAATCCCATCAGGTAGTGATCTATCTAGAGATGTAAAATTTCCGATAATTTTGAAGCTCGGAAAACCCCCCGTTTTCCCCCCAGTTTTTTCCGGAAAAAAACGGAAATTTTCGGAAAAATTGAAAAAATGCTACCTTAGCATTTCTTTTCTCTTTTCTAGATTGAAAGTCATTCTGTTACTTTAGGAACATAAAATATGACTATGGACATTTTTACTTGGCATGAAATTATCACAACTAGCATATTAAAAATATAGTGTATCCAAACAATTATTACAAACAGAATACCCACCCACATGCAAAAACAAAACTGAAACCTTTTAATTTTCTTCTGACAATAGCACCTCCTAAAGGAAGAAATGCATCTTGTTCTTGCATTGGAGAGTTCAGTTTGTAACCTAGGACTTGCTTGTCCTCAGTTCACAGAAATTAGATCAATCTGATACCATATATATATATATTAGAAATCATTTGGAAAATATTTGAACACCTTGTCTTAAAATATTTTATTCATCATGTTAAAATAAAACGTTCCATAGTCAATTTTTTTTTTCTTTTCTTTTCTTTTTTCAATTTTTCGGAAAAAAACAAAAAAAGGCTTCCGGAAAAAAACGGAAAAAAACCTGTTTCCCCCCCCGAATTTTTCTGTTTTTTTTTCTGGGCCTTCACATCTCTAGATCTATCCATGGGAAACGGAGTTTCAGTGAACTTCTCCGCCTGTCAATCAGCATCCCTCTGTCCTGAGCTGTCAGGAGTGGGCCCAGCCACACGCACAGGGCTTGCTGTTAACCAAGACAGTCCTAGATGTGGGGCAGCCATGCAGTCCTGACTTGCAAGAGATAACATGGCCTTGGGGGTGGAGGCACCCCCAAATCAGAAGTGCTGAGACCCTCCAATGTGCAGAAGGCAGCCTTTACTGGCTCAAGAAGGAATACTTTTAGACAGTGGGGTGGGTGGTACACCAACAGACCACCTAACATATCCTGGCCCTGTCCGCATTAGCAGTGCAAACTGTCTAGATTTAAAAATCGACCCTCTCTGTGGGGATCATACAATGCTGTGGCATCGCAGTACGGGGTGAGCAACACTAAACAGTACTTGACATGACTATGCCATATTTGGGGCTTTTGTTGTTGTCGTTCAGTTGCACAGTCGAGTCCGACTCTTTGCGACCCCATGGACCACATCACGCCAGGCCCTCCTGTCTTCCGCCGTCCTCCGGAGTTTGCTTAATTTCATGTTCGTATTTGGGGCAGCCCCATACAATGAAGAAACATCCTTCAGAAACTACACACTCTTCTTCTCCCACAGAGTTTATACCATCCTGCAACCTGTGTACTTACTGATTAACAAAGAGAAGCGTGCTTAAAAAAATAAAAGCCCTTCAAAGATAGGTAGTTATCTTAGTTAGCCCTCCACTTTACCGAGTGCATGAACAGGGCTCAAGTTAAAGCATCTTGCACATTATCAGGACAGGAGTTTATAAGTTTTGTTCTGAACAACTCCTACAATTTCTCTCACTTTTGCAGCTCCAGTCAAGCCCAAGCTGACATATTGTTGAGGTGAAAACAAAACCCACAGACCTCTGCAGACTGCCCACAAAGGCTCGTTTTCCTCTTTGCACGTTTAATTCAGTTCTGTTCATACTGTGTGCCAAATAACCGTCTATTTTCAGAATGTGGTCTTGGTCAGTCTATTCAGTTATGATAACATCAGTTGACAGAATGGAGAATTTAGAAACAGCACTTGGACACATAAGCCTGTCTATGACCACACAGCAATGGAACTAAAACAGTTTAAGAACAGGTGTGAAAATGTAGCAGTTCTGTCTCAGTACAATTTGAGAGTTACGGTAACACAAGCAATTTGCATCAAGGCCCGACAGTAATAGAATAAATTCAGACGCATTTTTAAAGGCGCTCACAAGCAGGTATCGTCCACTATTTAAAAAGCCAGCAAAATTTGGCTTACAAGTGTTCCTGCAACTACCTCAGCTAAGTGGTGAGGCAGCCCACAATATATTAAGCTTAAGAAGGTTCTCCTGAACGCACAATTGGGACTGAAGACTGAACGAAACCTAGGGCAGCTGTAATAAGCATTTAAACAAGAATGAAAAGCTGCCCTTAACGCCACAAAGGAACTAATGCAGGCATTCAGCACAAACTGCACCATCAGCCCACAGGATTCCTTTAGGTCCTTACATGGATATTTTCATTTCCAAAAATTGTAGAGTAAGCGTCCTACGGACTCCAAATCTATATGCAAGTTTTCAAGGCCCTACCCCCCACCCCAGCCTGGCAACCACATACAATTTTGTCTGCTTGCAATCCAAACAATGTGCATTTCAGAAAGAAGCAGCTTTCACATAAATACCTTGGAAAATTTTACACTGTAACATACTGCTTACATGTGCATTCAGAATTTCCACTCGCTTGCGTTGAAGAGATCCTAACATTCCCAAGCGCCAAGGTTTTTAAGGATCTAAGACCAATGCCAAACTTCGTTAAATAAAAGAACTATATACAGTCAAAAGCAAGCCTTTTCCGTTAATAATCTTGAGAAAAATTCCTATCCTTCCAAAAAAAGAAAAGAAAAAAAGAGCAATTCTCTTATTTTGTGTGCCACAAATACAGAAGTGGGAGAGACTGCTTCTTACCCTCCCCTCGTCTGACTAGGTTACAAGACTGTCAGGTGCCTCATTTTGTTTCTGTCTAAAATGGTCCAGGGCAGCTGCTGCAATGGCTACACAATATTTATTCATGGTATAACCCCCAGCTCGGAATGTCTTGTGCTCTCCTCCTCAACCGGCAGAAAACGAACACCTCTGCCATGCATTTCAGCAGTCTGACTTCCAAAGATCCCTTCTTCCTGTAAGTGGAGCAAATAACTTAACGCAGCCACCTTCCCCCTAACTGGGGTCAGAACGATATTGAATTCATAGATGCACACAGGACAAAGAACTGAAGAGTATTATTGTGATTACTGACGATATCTGAACTCCGGAACCAGTCTGAGACTCAAAGGCCGGGGCTCTAAGGAGATGCACTGGTTCTACATTGGGGGGGGGGGGGCTGGATTTGTGTCTTGCAAAGCACCCATGCATGCCCCCTTCCTCAACGTTGCACAGCACATCGCTTCCAAAATGAAAGGGAACTTTCAAAATAATTTTATTTATTTATTTATTTATTTTCAATTTGTATCCCGCCTTGCCAGAGAACCAGCTCAAGACGGCGAACAAACATTAAAAGCAACAAAACAGTAAATACAATAAAATACAATAAAATATATATAAACAACTACCTAACATCATAAAATTTGATGATATATGGTCCATCAGGTGGTGGTAAAGGAAAGTGCCATTTATTTTATTTTTATTTATTTATTTATTTATATTTCAACTTATTATACCGCCCTAACCCCTAGGGGTCTCTGGGCGGTTTACAGAGGCGTTCTTATGAACTGTTAACCCTATCTAAGGCCACATACTGAAGGGGTGGGGGTTCCCTACCAGCACCCTGTGATAGGTCCGCTGTGTTCTCTTTCTGGCTGTTGGGTGCTCTCCTTTCTTCGGCGGTTAACTGGCATCTTATGTCCACTGGTTGGCTGCTTTTTCCTTGGTGGGACCGTCTTCCCGGCGCCTGCCTTCGCGTCTGTTCCAGCCTCGGCTCTGTCCTGAATGGCTCCGCTGCGCTCACAGTACACGTCATACGACGCCGACGCCAGTCTCCACCGCAGTCTTTCCGCCGCCAGGGATCGCTCGACCGATGTTTCTCCTTGCCATTGCCGTCCAGGCTCCACCGCCGACGCCATTGATGTTTTCGCCGCACGCTGCTGCGACCACCACGAACCTCCTTTTTACAGAGGCAGGTGCCCCCCACCCTTCTAAGGGTGGGTACCCATTTGCCTACTTGCATGATTTTAATCGCTTTCGGGCCGCTGGGTAGGCGGGAGCTGGGACTCGGGGCCAGGTGCTCACCCTGGCCGCGGTGGATTCTCGAACAGCCATAGCGACTGTTCAGATGTTATTGTTAGCAGGCGTTTAGCAAGCAACTTACGGCGGCCCAGTAGGGTTTCCAAGCCAAGAGATGTTGGGAGATGGTTTGCCATTGCCTGCCTCGCCACAGCAGCCCTGGACTTCCTTGGTGGCCATCCAGGTCAGGCCCACAGACACCTGGAGGGTCTACCTTCCCAAGGAAATAAGCCAGCTACCCTACTAGGTGCACCAAAACAGCATGTGATGGAGGAATATCCACCGGCTCCTGCTATTTTGGCAAAAATTAATGAAGACACGTGCCTGGACAATGTCTTTTCACCATGCTTCCGGAAAGCTGGTGGGGGCAGATAAAAGACACAGAAATGCCAGTAAGGTGGGCCATACGGTATGCTTTCATGTATTTCTCAGACAGCATGTGGGAGTTCCACTACATTAAACTGTTATGGACACAGGTAGCATGTACCTTCCAATATTCTTCCAAATGTATCCGCTGACATGAGCCATGCGGCTTTCCCAACATACAACATTTTTTCAGTTCCCTAACAGATCTTCTCTGAGGCACACCCTTTGATCTGCTTCGGCTGATCAGCCAACTGTGCCCCTTCCCCAACAGGTAGGGTTTACCCACAGTTATATAATCACAGAATCATAGAATCACAGAGTTGGAAGGGGCCATACAGGCCATCTAGTCCAACCCCCTGCTCAATGCAGGACCAGCCTAGAGCAGCATCCCTGACAAGTGCTTGTCCAGAGGGAGAACTCACCACTTCCCTAGGCAGCTGATTCCACTGTTGAACAACTCTTTTTTCCTAATATCCAGCCGGTACCTTCCCGCCCTTAATTTAAACCCATTATTTCGAGTCCTATCCTCTGCTGCCAACAGGAACAGCTCACTTTCCTCCTCCAAGTGACAGCCCTTCAAATACTTCAACAGAGCAATCATGTCCCCCCTCAACCTCCTCTTCTCCAGACTAAACATCCCCAAGACCCTCAGTCTTTCCTCACAGGGCTTGGTCTCCAGGCCCCCGATCACCCTCATTGCTCTTCTCTGCACATGCTCTATTCTGTCCACATCCTTTTTGAAGTAAGGCCTCCAGAACTGCACACAATACTCCAGATGTGGCCTGACCAATGCAGTGTACAGTGGGACTATGACATCTTGTAATCTGGATGTTATGTCTCTGTTGATACACTCCCAAGATTGCATTGGCCTTTTTTGATGTCACATCACACTGGCTGCTCATATTTAACTTTTGGTCCACCCTTACCCCAAGATCTTGTTCACACACACTGCTACTCAGAAGCGTATCCCCCATCCAATATGCATGTTCCTCATTTTTGTTACCCAGATGTAGAACTCGGCACTTAACCTTATTAAACTGCATCTTGTTCACTTCCATCCACTTTTCCAACGTGTCCAGATCTCATTGAATTCTATCTCTGTCTTCTGATGTGTTCTCTGCTCCTCCCCATTTAGTGTCATTTGCAAATTTAATGAGTAGTCTCTCCATACCCTCATCCAGATCATTTATAAAAATACTGAATATCCTCTAATTGTATTTTGGTAAGATCACTGCAGTAGTAGAAAAGAGCAAGAGTCCATTAGCATCTTAAAGACTAACAAAATTTGTGGCAGGGTATGAGCTTCCACGAGTCACTACCACAATTTTTTTTAGTCTTTAAGGTGCTAATGGACTCTTGCCCTCTTCTACTACTACACACAGACTAACACAGTTACCCATCTTTATCCGGTAAGATTACTGTAAGGATATTTGTGCGGGGCTGCCTTTGAAGACAGTTCAGAAGCCTCAACTGGTACAAAATGGCACAGGCTATAGAAACCCCATTTTACCCGTTTTTGAAAAGCTATACTGGCTGACGAGTCACTTCCAGGCTCAACCCAAGGTGCTCATTTTGTGCTTCTAAAGCCCTGGACGGCCTAGGATCAGGACTCTTAAAGGGCTGATTGCTTCCATGTAAACCAGCCTGCCAGTTTCAATAATCTTCAAAGCAGTGCTCTGTTAAGTGAAAGATTCCTGCTTGAGGTGTCCCCGCAGATGTTGGCTTCATGCTAGATTACCTTGTTGCCCAGGACTTTTCTTGGTTCTGTTTAACCTGGCAATCTCCTTTTAAGTTTCATCTTCTCAACTTCATCCCACTGGGTTTTATACTGACTTGTAATACAGTCCCACAGGAGAATTTTACACCCATCTGTTTTTTATTACTATTTATGCATAGCTGGGTGCTATTTATTAAGGAGATATTATCTCCTGCTTGCCTTTAAAGAGTGCTGTAATATGTATTTTATTATGTGCTGTTGCACAGTTTTCGCGTTATGATGTAGTGCTAATGTCCTGATACCCCGTATTTTCCTTTAAGAAAAACAAAAAAGCTCCTCATTCACTGCTCAAGATCACTGGATCAAATGAACTTGAAAGGAAAGGAAACCCACTGTTGCACTTTTAGATAATACTCTGTTGTCGGCAGTCTTCTGAATTGTTACAACTGAAAGTGCAGGATGAAAATATTTCAAATGAATTTTAAAAAAGGGGTGTGATATCCTTTTTCTGCATTATCCACCAGGGGGAGAAGGAAACAACTCAGCCGCGGGGAGCTCCTACCTAGAGTATTGAACAATGCCTCAAAGACAACGGAAGAGAGTGGTGTCAATGGAACAACAAGGTCTCGGGACACCACACGATCTTTCAAGTATCTGAACAAAGCAAACCTTCAAGTGATTTTCAAGGAAAGACCCTGTGAAAGCTGGTGAAAGCTGGGCTACTGCCATGACCTCCTCCATCCAGGCACCTTTTCAGAGCTGCAGAAACAAGAGAACTGTGGCAGGGCCACCCCTTCAATTGGCAGTGCTCACAAGTTCGTCTCCACAATTTAATACCTGGCCAGTTCAGACTGCAAATGGGGAGGAATTGGGGTTTGTTTAAAGGGAACTAACTTGCAAGTAACACTCCACCACCACCACCACCACCACCACCACCACCACCACCACCACCACCACCAAAACAACAACAACAAACAAACAAAAACAAAAACCTTGGGCAAACACTAGCGCTCAGGTGGTGCTGTTTTGGGTTGCCACAGCAACACAAAACACCGTATGAAACACGTAGCATTTGTGAGAAGGCAGAGAGCAGGAGAAGGAGATGGAGGCAGCGGCAAGCAGGAGACAGGGAAGGAGAGAATAAGCAAGAAGAAGAGGGGAGAGACGGTGAGGCCACCATGCGGATGAAGAAAAGATTATGGGTGTGCGTGGAATTTGCCTGTCCCATATGGTCCCACCTTCTGTCTATTCGTCATGCACATATGTGTCTCCAGGATCCTTAGCCAATTAGATCAGTAGTACTCACTGTGGCTCACGAAGGGCCGTATTCACAATTACCACCAACTAAAAGCGTCATGTGGCTACTGTGCTTGCTGCTCACCCAACCCTTCAGCTCCTGCAAGGGCAGCTGTTTCAAGGTGGGAACTAACTGCCAACCGCAGACCTCACTGGGCGATGGCCATGCCACTTTCTTGAAACGCTGGGTGGCTGTCACATTGGGGAACTGTGCTCAGAAGAGCCACAGCTGACATGCTGGAGAGCCACAGGTGGCTCCTGAGCCACTGAGTATAGGGTTGCAGCAGCCCTGAATTATTTTGAGAGGTATGCTGGAAGGATGGATAAATGCTATTAAACTACTCAGCAGCAGGGCTTTTTTTGTAGAAAAAGCCCAGCAGGAACTCATTAGCATAACAGGCCACACCTGACAGCAGAAATCTATTAGCATATTATGCCACACCCCTGACAGCACAGTTCATTAGCATATTAGGCCACACCCCATGCCTTCCCTTTGGCTTGCCTGGGCACCCTGTCGCTGCGGGGAGCTCAGGCAAGCCAGCCCTTGGACAGGCCGGGGAAGGCATGGGGAGGCATTTAAATGCCTCCCCGATCCTTCCAGGGCTCTCCTGGCCCACCTGCCTCGGAGTCACCGGGGGGGTCCGCTCTCCAGGCCTGTAGCCACACACACAGAGGTTTTGGCTGTAGTGGGCGTGGCCAACTCTGAAGCCAGCCGGAACTCCGTTCCTGTGTGGTCCTGCCCAAAAATAGCCCTGCTCAGCAGTATTTATTGATTTAGATATTTGTATTCCTGCTTCTCTCCCCAACAGTGACCCCAAAGCAGTTTACAGTGTCCTCTCCACCTCCAGTTTTTCCCTCTCAACAACCACCCTGTGAGGTAGGTTTGGCTGAGTGTGTCTGACTGGCCCAAGGTTACCCAGCAAACATTTGTGACGGTGTGGGGATTAGAACCTGGGTCTCCCAGATTCTAGTCTGGCACTGTAACCACTGCTCCATGTTGGCTTTCACCACCCTGGCAACTAGTCATTATGGACTGTTTTAACCAAAATTAATACTTTTTGCAAGACAAATAAGGCAAACACTGGAAATCTGCTTTAATCTGACTGTTATAAACCATTACGACACTTTAAAATGAACTTACGACGTCAAGACAGGCCGCAATGATTTAAACTAACTCTACAAGCACTGACAAAGGGATTTGAGTCAGATTTTCAAGTTGTTTAACTGAAAATAGACTCTAAATGGACGCAGGGAGTTACTGTATACAGATGACTGTTTTTTCTCTCTGGAAAAATATTTCATTTTTAATGAACCCCCAAAGTCCTTTTGCAGGCTTTTGTTAGGGGAGAAAGGAAGTGAAAAGAAATTGTCCAGAAAAGGATCCAATGTTTCTGTACAGACAAATATCATACCTGTTGTAGAAAATATTCATTCAATAGGAAAATAAGTATATCATCACAAGAGCTAAATTGCTCTGCTGTGTAGGCGACATAGACTTGGAAAAACAGTCTGACCATAAGGTAGGGATTCATAAATTAAATTAAAAAATTCTATTTAAGGCATCTATAGTCTACTTTTTTCTAAGCGGCGAACTTGAAAAGTAACGTTATTTCTGTCCTCTGGAAACTCAAACACAGATGAGCTCTTCATGCCAGTATATCATGCAATTATTGCCCTAGGCAGCCAGGACTGGAAATTTTCTTTACAGGAACTACCTGTTAATACCTGTCCCATAGCAGAGACCGGGAACAGTTTAGTGCTACTGAACATGTTTGTTTCTGTTGTCCTCCCGAAGCACTCTCTTGCTTCTATTTAAAAATTTCTGGAAATTTTCAGGTTTCAGCAATGGACAAAACAACCTGAAATCAACAGATACAGCTCTCTGAAAGAAGCACTATATGGTATAAAATGAGATTACTGCCATTTTTTCTGACAGATGGTGACATGGTATAATGTCATGCAGACTCTAAATCAAATTTATTAATGTCTGGATTAAAATAGTAACATTCCTAAAATCTGCTCATTTTAGAAATAGATAGGGCATAATTCACGTTCTGAAAAGACTTCTTAAAAATCTACAATCTGCATACACATAAGAAGACAGCAGTTTACTTGGCAACTGTAGCACTGGTGCACTTGGCTACTGAGAGCGTGGCCTCTGTGCTAAAAGCAAATTAACGCTGAAACCGCTTTTTGGACCTAAGACAGGGGAAAGAGGTGATTACCACAGGGATGACTGCTTGTACAGGCAACCATTTTAGAGGAATTGTCGCATCTCTTTTCTGTGTACAGAGGCCAATGCGCTCTTATATAAGGTCAAACACATGTCAGGAAGTGAATCACGCTGCAGATTTGTACTCACACCGAAAAAATGATTCACAAGTTTTCTGGTTCGCGTATTGCTCTCATACCTGTCACTAGTTGCTGTTTGAAGTACAGCCAAAAAGAAAAAGGGGGAAAAAAAAGAAAAATCCAGAACGAAACAATTCCAGGATTTCCATTTGTTTTGTACTACTATAATTAGAGCTTCCGGATTATGACTTGAAATTCTAAAGAACAGCAGGGATTTGGGAGGGGCCATGGCTCAGTGGAACAGCCTCTGCTTTGCGCACAGAAGGTCCCAGGTTCAATCCCCGGCATCTCCAGCTGCAAGGACCAGGTAGTATGTGATGTGAAAGACCTTTGCCCGAGACTCTGGAGAGACGTTGCCAGTCTGAGTAGACAATACTGACCTTGATGGACCAAGGCTCTGATTCAGTATAAGGCAGCTTCGTGTGAAAGGTGCAATCTGGTAAGAGCAGGGAGTCAAGTGGAATCAGAAAAGTATGGGATTCAGTGTTAAAGGGATAAGTGCACTGCCACACTGCTGTGTTTAACAGGCTAGAAAACTCTGCAGGCAAGGCACCACGCTCCTCCACAACACTGAAGATGACTGCTAATTGTTGTAACAGTGATACAGATGTACAAGGCAGTGAAGTGCCGAGTATGAACTGAGATCCTTACTATTAATTAAGGAGGACTTTAAAAATGAGTATTCTGAGCCTCAAAGGTGAT
>NW_015173159.1:60867-97734 GCF_001447785.1 Gekko japonicus
CTCATTTTAGCTAACAAGTGGGCATAAGCTTTCGGCATCCCGTTTTACAGGAACGCTGTCAGACAGCAGCAACCTGGCAATCTGCATGCATGTCCTGAGTTAAAGTAAACAGTCCAAGCATACAAATTTCAAAAAGGTTAAAAAGTGAAAGAACACCCTAGGGCTTGGATCCTGTTACCTGCTGTAGAACCCCCCTCCCCAAATGACATTCCTCAGGGCCCCCTATTCTCCAGGAACAGCATTTCATGGAAATCAATAGGCAGCAGGGGGGGGGGGGGGGGGTTGTCTGCTGAAGGAAAATTTAGTCTGACTCCAACTCATGAGCTCGCATGATGGCACCATCAAGACTGGAGGACTAGGATTTGGGAAACATGGGTTCAGATTCCTGTTTTTCCATGGAAGCCTGCCAGGTAACCTTAAGGCCTGCCACATCCCCTCAGCCTAACCTACCTCACAAGGTGGTTGCTGTTAAGTATAAGGCGGAGGAGGGAAGAGCAATGCGATGAGCTCTTTTGGGTCCCAAAAAGTGAGAAAAGCAGGACAGTTCTCCTAAACCTTCAGGGCAACTGGCAGCCTGTTGAAACGTTATCGCCACCCCTTTAATTCTGTAATCCTAGTCCTACTCAGTGTTCCCTCTAAACTGAGTTAGTGTGAGCTAGCTCACAGTCCTTTAGCCTCTGGCTCACACTTTTTTGTCTTCGCTCAGGAAGGAGGGCTCCAGAGCAAACTAATTTATGCAGTAGCCAAATTGCTCGCTCACAACTTTAATGCCAGGAGCTCACAAAGCAGAATTTTTGTTCACAAGACTCCACAGCTTAGAGGGAGCATTGGCTACTGTGTTGTTTTACTGGGGGTCTCTACTGTTTGACTGCACTGATCTTTGTATTTTATTATCTGCCTTGAGTCTCAAATGAGAAGGGCACACTATAAATGAAGTAAATTAACCAGATGGTTACAGTGTATTAAGGGCTCGCTATTTATGGGTTCAAACAGATGTCAGAATTTATCATGTACGATATTCCACCTTTTCGTTAATATGCCATCATGAATTCTTCATCATGCATATTAGATATACATCCTAACATCCTGTTTTGCGGCAAAGCATGCTATGGTGAAAATCGCCCATGCACTTTATATTTGATCGAGAAGTTTTTCATGATTTTGTCTCTCAATACTAGGACAGTTTTTTTAAAAAACAGACATAACAGGTCTTAGGTCAGCTCAGTCTAAATTCTAAGAAGATTCTAAGAAGAAATTTTATGGACGATCTATGACACAAAGACTAACTTGGAAAGAAGCCCCATCTACTTAAACGGAGCTTATACAATTATTGCTGTTTTTGATGTCATCTCTACCATGCTTTTAATGACAGGGCCTCTAGTTCTGTACTGCAATTAAAGGCCAACTTTATAAAAACTTTCCGTGAGCATGCTCTGCTGTACTGGTGCTAAATGCAACAGAGGTTTCTTGTTGCTACAAAACCTTATGGTAGCGCACTTCAGCGGAAAGTTTTATCTACACAGAGCTTAAGCACGTTATGTATTGTTATACAGCAACTAAAACACAGGACTGCACCTAACCCCACTATTACAAATGGAAACAAAGACTTGATACGTGTACCTTCATTTGTTCATATACATCCCTTATTAACCCTGCCTCCGCCTCCTTCCTGTTCCCTCCCCACTTCCTCCTGTGTAGGTAATTAACACTCTCTGCAGGAACTTTCTTTTGCTGAAAGTTACTCTGCAAAATTGAACTCCAACGAGATTAGGGGTGTGCAAACCGCCCCCCCCCGCCCCCCAGCATTGAACCTTAAACTATCGGTATTTCCTGATATTCCCAAATCCCAATACTGGTATGGTATTCAGATTCAGTAAATATTCGGGACTGCCAATTTTTTTTTACTCCATTATACCCTATGGGGATCATTATAGTCAACGGTCCCTTTAGGGTATAAGGGAGAATCAGTCCAAGGTTATCTGGGGCTCTAGGGGGCTGTTTTGTAATGTAAATGCACAAAATTTGCAGCACAGCTGCTGGTGCCTCTCCTCAAAAAAAAATTCCCCCAAATTTCAAAAGGATTGGACCAGGGGGTCCAATTCTATAGGCCCTAGAAGAAGGTGCCCCTATCCTCCATGGTTTCTAATGGAGGGGAAAAGATATTTAAAGGGAACACAGTCCTTTTAAATGCCTTCTCCAAGCTGCGGCTTCACCCAGAAGGTGTTTAAATAGACTGCATCCTTTTAAAACACCCTTTAACACCATCTATCTGGCAGCTCTGAAAAATCCCAAATATTGGGTAGCTGGATAAATACCCCAGCTGATAATGAAAAAAATACCTGAAAAGTACCACTAAGGTGGAATAAAAGACTCTGGCAAGCAAAGACACACTAACACGAAGACAGTGTTCACTGCCTGTCTATGGAAAGAAGCATGTTCACCCCCCCCCATACTTTGGGGGTGGGCAAGCCCTATCACAAAATTAACACCAAAGGTAGCAGTATACTGGAGGCAAGCTCTGTGACCCAGATACAAGAATACGATTTACCTTGTATTTTATCCCCCCCCCCCAAGTTCTCCTTTTGTGCTTCTAAGGAGGAAAAACAGTTCTAGATGTTGTATCAAAGCTGCAATTAAATTACTATTAACTTTTGAATTTTATTTAAATATTTGAGGAAGAATGTGTCAGGAACTGTAACTGGGGTTTATACCGCACTTTTCAAATCAGAAGCAAGGAGATCATATTACTGCTACGATTGCTGAAATGCTTAGGAGTAAAATGCTCTGACTATCAAAAGTTAAAAACAAAGCATTATTCTCCAATCTGTACGGTTGGGCTACTCTCTTGAGGGAAATTCAGCTTAGTTTTCAGCAGACATATCTGCGCAGAGTACATAAATTCAGCACAATTAGCAATCTCTTGAATGAGGCATAATAGAAGAGTGTATGAAAGCCACCAAAATGGGAAAGTTAAAAAAAGCGAAATGGAAAGGCAGCTTCAGTTGCTACAGTAACATACATACAGCAGCAAAGATGGAAGCCTATTTTTAGCCCCCTTCTTTTGAGAAGAAAACGGAAGCCTGCTGAAAAACACTTTGTGACAAATGTAATAGCTTTGTACATTAAAGTCACTAAATATAGTAACTGTCAAGTCATCTTTATAAATGGGAAATCTGGTTATTACAACAACTAAGCCACAGCATGCAAGGGTCTGTGACAGACACCGTATGGGGAAAGCATGCAAGAAATGCTTTCTTATCAGAGCAGGCCTTGAGCCATGCCTCTCTTCTAAGGGAAAATGGTTTAGCTTCTTATACCCATCTTGACCAGCACCGGCTTCATTCCCTGCGATGGTCTATTTGGTGAAGGATGCTCACCTTTAGCTCAAGGATGGTCACAAAATAATTTCTGAAGGCACACAAACCCCTTTGAAATGTAAGGAATTTTTAGCTCCATCAAAGGAATGCCTTTACCCCATAAGTGACTTAAAAAAAATTACTGCACCAAAATGAAGCTGAGACCAAGATAGGCAACTTAAAACTCATATATGAAATCAATATCTAGGTTTGCTTTTTGAGTAACTGATAACGTACAGTTTCTGAGCTAGATTCTCAAAACATCGAGCAACTACTTCTGCACATGTAGAGTACACACACAGCCTGTGCACGCTCTTCTGTCACTGCATGTACAGTGGGACACGTGATTCAAGGTAAATAATTAGTATTTACACATGCTTGATGTTACCCCATGATGCTTCTATTCCCTCCTGAGCGGGCAGAGTCACAGTGACTAGGCATATGATGTATCCACGGCTACCCAGATGCGCATGTTGGGGAAATTCTGCTATTGTGAAATGCCTACAGAATTTCCAGCTGGAAATACTGTGAAGCTGCTTTAATAAAAAAAAAAAAAAGATTAAATCAGCTGTACTTTGAAGTGAGTGACGGACAACTGCAAGATTTTTATATACAGAACCCTGAAAAGCTAAGAATTTGAACTTTATAAAACCAATTAAAATGATGCTGTGAAAAACATCTGCAATTAATTTTTGAATCCAGACTTCTGATTTTCACAGCTAAATATTACAAGGCAAAAGTGTCTACTGCTGCTCTTGGAAAAGAACTGATGATCTCATGTCTAATATCTTAGATATGTTTCACATCTACCTAGATAAATGTAGATAAAACATGAACACTATTTGAATGCAGTTTGCAATCCATGCAAGGAAAGTTAATTATGTCCACGCTGCTCTAAGCAAAGTAGGGCACGGACAAGCTAAAAGCAGTGCTGAAGCTGAGATCTTGTGACCATAAATCTGTGTGGATCTTTTTAGCAGCATGACAAGGCGTACAGTAATAAAAATTACCAATTAGAGCATCCCATTAGATAACTAGGTACAATAAAGGCCCCATTCACCACTGAATGGTTAGAAGGAAAAGAAGGCCATTCCACAGGGCCAAGCAACCAACAGCTCGTGTGATCCTCCTGTGCAATCAGCAGATACAGTCAGAGCCTCAGAATTTAGTAATCTGAACTTCATAAAACCAATTAAAAATAATCCTGAGGAAAACTATTGCAATTAATAGACTTCTGATTTTCAGAGCAGAGTATGAAAATGCAAAAATGTCTAACAGCAGTGACAGCCTCATTCAATGTAACTTTTATGACATTGCTGTTTAGCCGGGCTGGGGTGGGGTGGGGTGGGGGAGTCCTAAACAGATCTTATTTGCTGACCATCCAAAACCTATTTTTCTCAGCTAATTTGGATGCCCAAAAGAAGTTTCCTTGCATGGAGCCCCGGTGCTAGCAAACTAACCAGAAACGGCATTCCATACTGATCTCAGCAAATTTGCAAACGTGTTATGTCGGCGTTCGTAATGGATGGCAGCAGAATGGTAAATTAACCCCGAGTTGCCAGGAATTCAGGCATATGCGGTTTCATACCACAATTTTAAAATATTTTTTCGCTCCTTCCCGGAGCTTTAACACACATCTGAGTAACCTGCTGCAGCACTCAGATACAAGGAAAGGGAACTGTGCACAGCAAGAATCTCTTCCCGCCTTCTCCTCCAACACCCTCTCACAGGGCTCGGAGCTACGGCCGCTCCTGCTCTTCCCCTCCCTCCCCAACTGCAGCAGCCTGCTAAAAATAGCCTTACTATAGCTTTTGTTCTACCTCTCTTTACATAAGCACTTTTTTTCTGAGTGTGTGTGTGTGTGGGGGGGAGCCTTTCCAAGTGGATACAAGGCCCTCGACAGCCAAGACAAATACGTTTACTGCACTGACGAGAACCTTCAGGATACCAGTGGCAGCAAAAAAAAGCCACGCTCCCCTAAATCCTCACGGCTGACTGTTAACTGATCACAATTTCAGAATAGCTTCAAAAACAGAAAGAGCGAGACATTCAATCCTTACCCCCACCCCATGTACGATGTCTTCCGTGTAACAGCTCAGCTCGTCCTATAAAACCTCTGTGGGTGGGAATTCCTCAATTCATATGGGTGGGAAGGACAGCTGGCCTGGGGAAGTGGCTACTACCATGGGACCCCGGAGAAAGATCTCTTTGGGATTCTTCGCCTACATGCATCCCAAACATTGTATGAAAACGAATCGTGACTTGCCTGGCTTCAAAGGCCCCAACTAAATCCAGACCTTGAGAATCCCCTCATTCTGCACCAAGAACTGCCCCCCCCCAAACTGGGAGGGGGGGAAGTGAGGCATATGCAAGCCAAACCAGTGGGTAACTCTGCATCCCCTGAGAGAGGGCAGCTATGTCATCACAGGCAATAAGGCTGTGTTGACACAGATGTTATGGAAGGGTCTTATGCTCTCACAAATTGGGGGCCATTTACCGGGTGGGAAAAGTGAACACATGCAGAGGCAGAAGAGGACACTGCCTTGGGCGGTAGTATTTTATAACCTCCCACTGCTTTCTTTACAGCTGCAACGGCCCATCCAAAAGCTGTTTACGCTGCACCAGTTGTTGATAATTCAGTCATGTCTTTTAATTGCTTTTCAGCACTTGTAGAGAAGCTTCTCTTGAAAACAACTGTAAACCTGCTTCTGTTTTGAAGCAGTGGATAGACCAAAATACAAGAAACCATTTAATTTTTAATTCCTTGCTGGCAAGTGAGCAATTTGAACAGGATAATAGAGCAAGCCCTCCTCAAGGAGACGGGGGGGGGGGGGCCGCCCAAACACCACACACTCCCTAATAGAATGGCACTGCCTACACCCCAGTTGCGAGCTCCCGCCCAGCCACTGGCAGGGGGTGGGGGTGGGGGGCAGGGTGGCCAGATCCAGGTTGGGAAACTCCTGGAGATTCGGGAATGGGGCTTTGGGAGGAAAGCAACCTCAGTGGTGTCCACCCTCCAAAGCATTCATTTTCTCCAGAGAAACTGTTCTCTGTAGTCTGGAGATGAGGTGGAATTCCAGAGGATCCCCAGGTCCAACCTGGAGCCTGGCACCCCTACTTTGGAAGGCAAGAGATGGAATACTAACATTTCAAACCAAGCAGATGCAAGCAAACTTTTAAAAATTAATTCCTGGATGAGGTACCATGCTTAAAAATATATCTGCATACAGTTTTTCACTGCTTATTATGTATTTAACTGCCATGGCTATATTAAAAACTCTCTTTCCTCCAATTTTTAAAATTCAATTTAACCATATTTACATGACTACAAATGTTACACATATAATTACTTATACATTGAAATATGACAAAACTATTGATGAACCTGTTTCAGTTCTCAACAGAACGTAATTCCCAATTCTTGTAAACCCAGCTGTACCTTGGAATTTTGGTAACAGAATTAATTTTAATAGCTTATACATTTCTTTTGCTTTATTTAACCAATCTATTTTCTGCGGACTTTTCATAGAATCCCAGAGCTGGAAGGGGCCATACAGGCCACCTACAAACACTGATCTCCCAGCAGTCAGTAGATATAAAGCTATGGTCTGATATGGTTTTGTAAGAGATGCTGCGTAATTAAGCAAAACGAGTTCTACTGCTCAAATCGATATGAAAAGCCAAAAACAATGAATTCACCACCATCCCTCAAAACAATTCTGCTCTACCACAGTGCCACCATGTATGCAAAAAGTTAGCATTCGGCTGTGCACAAAACAGAAATAATTATTTCTGCAAATTCTTGCAACTATGCCAGGAGAAAGGTGCCAACGATGCAACATCTTACAGATATTCTTCCTAAATTAGGTAGAGATCAAAAAACAGGAACCACAAATGAGTAGATGAGACCAAATTCTCAGATCAATTTTATAGCCTAAGGACTTCATTTTTAACATAATTAGGGATAAAATCACTAGTATTTTCAATCATATATGTACGGTAAATTAACATGGTACATTCCCTGGTTACACCTAGATTAGATTACTGCAATGTACTTTATATGGGGCTGCCTTTAAATGTATGTATTTAATCTTAAATTGTTTTAATAATGTGTGTTTGGGAGTAGGGGGTTAATTTTAATTATTTTATGACAATTGTTAATTAATTGTTAGTTTCCTTGGTGGCCCTCCTAAGGGTAGAAAGGCAAGATACAAGTTTTGTAAATGAAATAAATCAATAAAACACTGGAGCTTGATTCTGTAATAAACAAGATTCAGATCCATTTATCTAAGCTCATAATTCTCCATTACATAATTTCTGATGAATAAAATTTATTTTTAATTAATTCTGACTTTAGTCAGATGTTACTGGTTTTGAGTATTGACTGATGAAGTTCCGTCAGCCTGAAATTGTTCCTGACTTTACAAATCCATGTAAGCCCATCAAAAGGCATATCTTCGGGGCTTGCTGGACTCACAGGAACAATTAAAGGTGATTCATGTTTAAGTGTCCTACTTCTGTACCGCTGTGCTGACACACATATTACATTCCCCACAAGGAGGATCAAGTTCAGCAAAGTCACGTATTCCTGGAATTTTCCTCTAAACTTCCCAATAATTATTTCCAAGCTCTCACTGACTGGAATTTCTTCAGTCTACGACATGCACTGCCTTCTGCCCATATACTTCCAGTACTGTAATTGCCAGGGAAAACAATTTAATAGAGAACAATTGGCCCATTTTAGATGCTACTGCACCTCTGCCCCCCATCTGCCAAACCATGTAAATTCCTTTCTTCCTTTTCTGGTAAGCAATTAAGAACAGCTTTATCATTATGATAGCTAAACCATAGTTACTACCAGCCAAGTATGCATTTGAGTCAGAGATTGAGACCAGGTTTAGATCTTACTTTTAACCTCTGGTTAGCAGTAACTAAATAAATAAATAACTATGGCTGTGTTTGGTTTCAACTTCATGGTAAAGAAGTTATTGCTAACCTGGAAAGAGGGAAGAAAACAGCCCCCCTAAAGGGGTGGAAAAGGGGGCATGAAAATCTAAGGAGAATTTCCAAGTGCCAAACCATGATTTGGCAGAGTTGAGGGTGAATATGTGATCCAACCTTTCATTAACCCTCTAAAGAAAGTGGAGTCAGGTAGCAATGAGAAGGACTTTTTCTCAAGCACTGGAAAACTCCTACGAAATACATTTTTTCCCCTTTAAAATGAGTGAAATGCTTTTTAAGACAAAGTTTTCACTCAAAATGTATAGCATGAAAAAGTATGACGACTCCCCCCCTTCCCCAACTTTCTCTCATGAATGAATATATGTATATTTTGGAATGATCACAATGTGCCTAACAGTACAAAATGCAAAGACAGCCAGTGTGGTGTAGCAATTAGACTGTCGGACTAGGATCGGGGAGACCCAGGTTTGAACCCTCACCACTGTTCCCTCTAATGTTCACATCCTGAGCAGAATATAACTGCTGTCAAATGGACAATGGGCAGTGCAAGACCCTGTGGGGCTCCAGACTGCTGTCCGAATGGGGCTTCCTGTGTTAACAAACGGCTGCTCACGTGCACAACTTAGAGGGAATACTGACCCCCCCCCCCGACTCTGACACAAAAACTTACAGTTCTCAAGGGCCAGTCAAACGTACTCAACAAGGCTGTTGTGACAATAAAATAGAGAAGCAGAGGAGAACAAACAATATGAGTGGCTTTAAGTCCTCACTGGGGAGAAAGGCAAGGTGGGATGGTTAGTTTGGTTAAGTGCGCAGACTCTAATCTCGGAGAACCAGGTTTGATTCCCCACTCCTCCACTTGCACCTGCTGGATGACCTTGGGCAAGCCGTAGTTCTGGCACAGCTGTTCTTGAAAAAAAGAGCAGTTTCTGTCAGAGCTCTCTTAGCCTCGCCTCTCTCACAGGGTGTCTGTTGTGGGGAGGGGAAGGGAAAGGAGTTTGTAAGCCGCTCTGAGACTCCTTTGGGTAGTGAAGGGCAGAATATAAATCCAATCTCATCTTCTTTTTCTTCTTCTTCTAAAAAAGAGACTGAATCCAACAAAGATGAAGGTTCTGTGGAGCGGAGGGAGCCTCAGGGTTGGGGCACAGATTCCCCACTCTTGACAGGGTGCCATTAACACCGGCAAACTGTCAAAAGTTTGGGCGTGGTACTGGATGCCTCCTTAACTATGGAGGCCCAGGTCACAAATATTGCCAGGCTGGCGTTTCTCCACCAATGCCAAGCACGGCAATTGCACCCTTTCCTGTTGCGCCCTGTCCTAGCCACAGTATTGTTCTTTAATTTGTGTAAAGGTAAAGGTTCCCTTGCTTGAAAGCCAGTCGAATCCGACTCTAGGGTTATGGTGCCTATCTCTGTTTCAAAGCCGAAGAGCCAGTGCTGTCTGAAGACGTTTCCGTGGTCATGTGGCCGGCATGACTGAACACCAAGGCGCACGGAACACTGTTACCTTCCCACCGAAGTGGTACCTATTTATCTACTTGCAATTTCTTGCTTTTGAACTGCTAGGTTGGCAGGAGCTGGAACTAGAGATGGGAGCTCACTCCATCATGCGGCACCCGGGTCTTGAACTGCTGAACTACTGACCTTCCACAGCCTGCAGTTCAGCATCTTAACCACTTGAGCCACCGCAGCTCCTAATTTGTGTAGTCCCAGTTTTATTGCACTCTTCATAGTATGCCCTATACTGTCTTCACGGCACTGCCTTCTATAATTCTGTAATCCACCTTGTGTTTCAATGAGAAAGGAAGATGACAAATGTAGTAAGTAAATAACTCTTATGTACCAGAAAATGAAAATCCTAAAACCAGGGTAAGATTTCTCACAATGTATTCACAAGCAACAGCACTGAGAAAACTGTAGCCTTATACAATAACTCTCATCACCTTTATTGCATATGTGCTGCCTTTAACACAGACAAACATACGCACACACACTTCCAGGTTAGAATGCCATTTGTTGCCCTTTGGAGTTTGGAGTTTTCAGGGGAACTCAAAGACTCCCCCCACCAGGAACTTCTCTGCAAGGAACTTTTTCATTGCCGTTTTAGAGACACCTGCAACACTCAATGCCACTTTCCATTTATGTCACCCCAGCCAATCAGATATTATATGGTGATGTCCTTCAGGACAAAGCACTTGTTGCTATTCTCTCAATGAGGAAGAGGTTAACTCTTGGACCAGTAAATGGCTGGTAACCAACTGGAGACCGGGGGGGGGAGAGACCATCATGTTGATACCATCATGTCATTTCTGGGCCATACCTGGAAGTGACATCATGCTGCTCTGGGATTCAGTGAAAACTCCATGGTTTTACCATAGAGTTTCTGCTGAATCCTACAGCAGTATGGTGTAATTTCTGGGCTTAACCCAGAAATTATATCACACTATTGATGTGATGCCACCTTTTTTTTTCCCCCCTCCCATCAGTCTTTCAGTGGTTGGAGTTAGGGACTTGCAGTGGGAGATCTCCTGCTATAGTGGGAGACCTGGCAAACCTACTTGGACCACTGCCAAGGCAACTGGGCAAGAGCTCCACATCCCTCTATGCTATGGTGGTGGTCCAAGAGCCACACTCTCTTTCTTCCCTCCACTGTGATGTTCGCTGTTTCCAGGGTTTTAAAAAAACCTATAAGAGGAACTCTATTCTTTTACCTTGTAACTAGGAGTCTTCTGTGAAGGATTTCATCAAATGTTTTTTGGAAACCATAATTTCTAATAGCTCTCCATTCTACATAATTGCTTGAAATTCTCAAAGCATTCTGAGGGCAGGGAGGCAGACCATCCTTTTGTAGAAGCCATGCTCATTCCTCCCCAGCAAGCCTTTTTCTTCTGTATCTTTCAGCATCCTAGTTTTTATAATACTTTCCACCAATAAAATGACGGTAGATAGCAGGACTGTAATTTCCCGACTCTGCTTTGGTGTTGTACTTATCAATCCCTGGTAAAGGAAGTTAATTTTAGTTTAGAGCCTTGAAGTGGTTTGTCTCATTTCTCCAAGGTCGGGGACAGAGGGTGGCGCTAGGGAGAGGGTCTCACCATGATACTCTTTAGCATGTGGGGTTCACCAAGGGGGAACCCTCTAACCAATGTTATTCAGTGTCTATATGCACCCCCTTGCCCAGCTGGTGTGGAATTTTGGGCTAGGGTGTCACCAGTATGCAGATGAAAACCAGCTGTATCTGTTGATGGACAGCTAGCTGAATGCTGCCCCAGATATTTTGGCCAGGTGTCTGGAGGCTGTAGTTGGTTGGTTAAAGCAGAGCTAGCTGAAATGAAATCCAACTAATACAGAGTTCCTGTGGCTGGGCTGGGGAAATCTGAGATTGGGTTGCCAACTTCCAACCCTTGATGGTGCGCCCTTAACATCGCACACCAGACGTCTGGGTGTGACTTTAGATGTTTCCCTTTCAATGGAGGCTCAAGACACAAATGTGGCCAGGCTGGCGTTCTTCCATCTGTGCCAGGCTAGGCAGCTGGTTCCCTACGTGTCTCAACCTGATTTAGCCACAGTGACCCACACAGCGGTCACCTCCAGACTGGATTACTGTAACTCTCTCTATGCAGGGCTACCCTTGAAACTGACCTGGAAACTGCAACTGGTCCAGAATTCAGTGGCATGTGTTCTCAGGGGAACTTCTTTTAGAGCCCATATTCAAGGTTTTGATACTAACCTTTAGAGCCCTAAAGAGTCTGGGACCTGCATGTCTCTGGGACCACCTCTCCTAGTACATCCCCCAAAGAGCACTATGCTCAATGGGTAATAATCTACTGGTGATCCCTGGCCATGAAAATATACAGCTATCCAACCTTTTCGGTCCTGGCTCTGACCCAATGGAACGCCCTACTGAGCAGCATCCAGGCCCTGCATGATCTGATGCAGTTCCACTGGGCCTGCAAGATGGACATGTTCTGCCCAGGCTTACGGTTGAGGCCAGCAACAGTTCCCATTCCATTGGCCTCCCTTCCCCTCCTTTTTCTTTCCTTCCCCATCTCTTTCCTCTTCCCCCCCCCCTTTGGTGCTTGAATTTATTTATTTTTTACTAACAGCAGATGTTTTATTCTCCCTCTCTGTAAGAGGCACTAGGTTGTGCCCAGTTTTTATACATCATCTTTTGTAAAGGCTATTTTAATGTTTTCATAATTTTAACTTTAGATACATTGTTATGTTACCCGCTCTGAGCCCAGTTGCACAGGAGAAGGCGGGTTAAAAATCGAATCAAATAAATAAATAAAAAGATTGCGTAGTCGGGTCCTAAGACAATACACTCTTATTTGGGACATTCATCCTGCCAACGTAAACATTAGCAGGATGAGTTCCCAGACAGAATGACTGTCTTCAGACATCACTATACAACACAAATAAACTGGAAAATGAAGATTGGGGGGGGGGGGAGCCCCTGACTTTCCAGGCTTCTATTCTTAAGATGCAGCTTGGGTTTTCCTCTGGTTTACAATTAAGTACATTTAAAAGGAAGAAATCTGATGGACTGGTGTGAGTGAGTCCAATGCTGTCTGCTAGCACTTGTGTGCCATGATTGTACTTGCAGGCAATTTTACATACAAAGTTTTTGCATCGTATTTCATTCCCTCCATATGCCACCTCACAGTGTGTCACAATCCAGATGTTTCTGAGCAATCCCTGATATCCCCAGTTAGAAGGACCAGCTAGCAAGTGATGTGAAAAGACCTCTGCCTGAGACCCTGGAGAGCAGCTGCTGGTCAGAGCAGACGATACTGCCTTTGATGGACCAGAGGTCTGATTCAGAACAAGGCAGCTTCATGCATCCCTGTACAGAAATTCTGGTATCTGGAAGTCTTCTGCGTCAGCACAGTACGCAGCGGTGTCTCTATGATTAACAAATCCTGTAAGATGTACAGTAACCAGGAATGCAAGTGGACAGGCAGGATTTCTCAAAAGCACTTAAAATAACATCTCAAATATTTACACCCTACCTTAAGAGTATTTGTAATGGCAGGGCAATCTTAAACTCACGTGCAGGCTCAAGCGCGAGCTGGAAAACTTGCTCAACTCAACAAGTTTATTACAAACAATGATGAATGCCGCTAAGGTTTACAGAAGGAAATCCCAAATGAAATTATAAAGGCCTGCATGGTTTGTTTGCAGAACTGCAGTTCTATGTTGTGTGTTGCAACTGCCACAGCATTTAAAACTCGGGTTCAAATTCCCACTCCGGCTCTTGCCACAGCCAGCTGTGAGTCCTCAGAAACTGTACTTCTGGGAACAGATTGGGGGGGGGGACCAAAGTGGGGTCTGCAACGGGAAAGGCAAATTGGAAAAAGTTGCTTCCACCAGAAAGAGAGGGGGGCATCTTCCACTAGCAGAAAACACGGTTAGGGGAGAAAAATCCTATTGTCACTGAGTGATGTAACCATCAAGTAATGATGATTTTTGCCATTATTTAGTGTAATTCATGAGTAAGTTTTCATTTTTTTGTCAATGACTCATAGAAGTCTTTGGACTGAATGCTCTTCTCCTATCTCACTGAACTATTTTAAATTAGCCTTAATTTTAAAATAATACACGGGGGGGGGGGGGGAGAGAATACCCAGGGCTTATAATAAATTCAGTTTGCAGAAGTTAACTTCAGTGAACTGAATTTTGCATACTGTTACCACTTAGTGTTTTTCTGCAAGGTTTAGCATTAAAATACTTGTTCAAATATTCATGGCACCACATGTAAGCAGTTCTGATTTTAAAACTGTTGCTTAAAAGGAAGAATCCCAACCTAGTGATCTTGGGGAAGGGGTCTGCAAGGATGCTTTTTTACTAGCAACAGGACGATCCTGAGTGGACACACAAAGGACTATTATGATACATGCAGAGACGTAAACTCCTTCAGTGCTGGAAGGAATTCAAAGGGGAGGGGAGAAACTAACTTCCATTTTGGAACTGTCCTGCCAGGCCTTGGGTCCCTGCATGCATGTCCGCCTGACAATCAATCACATTGGCAATGTATTTCTTAGGCCAGCATGTTCTGTTCAAAACTCAACTTTGGAAAGCTAGCAAAGGGGAACGTTAAAACTCCTGAAAGCAGCCCCATAGCCAGAAACTTTTTGGTCGGGGGCACATGGGAGGCAGACCAGAAGCGGCAAGGTGGCTTCCCTTTCCTTCCCCAGCCCCCCCCCCCCCGCAGTGGTCGGGAGGCTGGGGAAGAAAAGGGACACTGCCCTGCCGCTTCTGGTCAGTTTCACTCCCACAGACCAGCTGATTTCCAAGGAGTGAAACTGACTAGAAGCCATAGGGCTGCTTCCCTGGAAGAGCTGGTGGTGAGGCTGTGGAGGGGGCAGAGGTAAGGGGCGTGATGCACTGGGGGTGAGGGGGTCTGAGGGGTCTGGCACCCTCCTGGGCTGGGGCAGGGCTCATCTGTGGTGGGGTTCTTCCTCCAAGTGCCTCACCGTGGCTACAGGCCTGCCTGAAAAGGAGTATCAACCTGTTGAGTTGTGTGCTTGCGCTGGACAGGACGAAGGCCAAATCAGCAGAGAAACAGTTTTCAAAATTTCCTGTTTGGGGGCATACAGTCAGCCTGTGTGTGGGAAGCACAATGCTGGCCTAGAGGGACCCACTGGCCTGACAGAGCACAACAGGTCTGACACCCGTTTCTTCAATAAAACTTTCCATATTGAATTGTTTGCTAAACAATCCTTACGTTATGTAAAAGAACTGGGGGGGGGGCATTTAGGGCATGCATTCAGTTTGCCTAGAACCCTGCCCAAGCTGTTGCCCTCGCTCTAGTCCCACATGAACAAAGTGCACCTGGATAGGGCTTGCTTTCTGCACAAGTAGTTTAAGCAGCCACAAAGAGCTATGAGATGGAGGTGCAGCCTGGATCAAGTCCAGCTGACTCTCTGGTTGTTGCTTCTGCAGCAGCTGCCTGGCCAGCTGGATGACTCCTGTATACCTGTCCTCCCTCTCAATCTCCCCCTTTCTTATATTTCAATAAAGTCAAAAGAGGTTTTCAAGTGGTTCGAGTGTCCCCCTAATAAGAAGCCTTCAATGTTATGATGACACATCCCCCTTCCTCTTGCAACTGTTGACCAATCAGCTACAGAGGCACGCAAAGAAACTGGCATAATTTTTTTAAATTTATTCATCTCCCTCCCAAAGAAGCTTTAAAGTTAAGCGCAAATTAGATGCATTTATCATTGCTATAAAATAAGAGGCCCTGATCTGGGTAGCTCAGGCTACCCCAGTCTTGTCACATCTCAGAAGCTTCACAGGGCTGGCCCTGGTTACGACTAGGATGGGAGACCACCAAGGAAGTCCAGGGTTGCTACCCTACACGGAGGCAGGCAATGGCGAACCAACGCTGAATGTCTTTTGCACGGGAAACCTTTGCAATCTGACTGCAAAATAAACGAGTAAAACAAGAATTGCTACAAAATTAGAAGCATTTATTATTGGCCACATCCACCTCTAGCCCCTTTCAAACCGAGGAACCAAATTAGGGAAGGGATATGGATTACTTTAACAAAGCCACAATTAAATTATTATTCAGCAAACAATTTATTCAACATGCATTTACGCTATAACACATCTGTTAAATCTTTGAGGTGCCACAAAACTCCTTTTTGTTTATAAAAAAGAAGAGCAATTGTAACACCAATTAAAGAGGCATTCTGCCACGGAGTTATATAACCCCTTTTGGTGAATTAATAAATGTGTTTAATGTGTTTTCTTCCTATTCCTTCTTTCATTCTGGACCCCTTATAATAATTTTTAATTAAAAAAATAAATAAATGTATTTAATGTAAAAGGGAAAAAAGCAAATTACACAGTGAACTGTAGGTTATTTTCCAACGGACCAACACTGTACTATTTAGGAACTAATGGGAGGGAGGGCAGTCAGCAAAGCTGCTCCTTCCTTGAAGTTATGAAATACCTGGACTTGCTCCCCATCTGAAACACCCTGCGGTCCCTGGTGGCTATGCACTCCAGGGAAAAATCATGATGGCAAGCTTGCTGTTCTTCAGGGAAGCCTGTCTACTACTATTACTACTACTTACTTTGTTTATAGTCCACCTTTGTAACCGAGACTTAAGAAGGATTACAAAATACAGAAAACTACAGTAATCCATGCAACAGTCACCTCCAGGCTGGACTACTGTAACTCGCTCTACGTGGGTCTACCCTTGAAGCTGACCTTGAAGCTGACCCAGAAACTCCAACTGGTATAAAATGCGGCAGCGCAGGTCCTTACGTGGACACTGCATACAGCACACATCTATCCTGTGCTGCATGAGCTGCACTGGCTTCCAGTGGAGTACCGGATCAGGTTCAAGGTCTTGGTATTGACCTTTAAGGCCCTTAATGGTCTGGGACTTACGTAACTTTGGGAGCGCCTCTCCTGGTATACTCCTGGGAGAGCATTGCACTCAGTAGGTCAAAATTTGTTGGTGGTCCCTGGCCCAAGAGATATCCAGGTATCCTTGACCAGAGCCAAGGTGTTTTTCCGCCCTGGATCCAACCTGGTGGAACTGTCTGTGAAATAACATCTGTGCCCTGCGGGACTTGATGCAGTTCTACAGGGCCTGTAAGATGTTCGCCAAGGCTTTTGGTGGAGGACAGCAATGGTTCCATCTTCTTGGCACTCCCAAGAAGTGGCACCATTAGAATTTTTAGCAGCATCTTTTAGGCTACTTGTGTGTTTTGTTGGTTTTAATTGGCTTTTAATGATGTATTATATAATACCATTGCACACTGCCCTGAGCCCTGTCCTTTGGGAGAGGGTGGTTTAAAATCAAATTTAATAATAACAATAACAGTAACATTTAAAACAACAACTTCAACAACAACACCTTCTAACTCAGAACCCCCTGAAAATCTACCATTTTTTGAGAACCAAGGTTAAAACAAAAAACAAAAACAGCACTGAAGTAGCGAAATGGCTTTAGGGATTGCAGTGGTCAAAAGTCAGCAGATTACCAAAATGCTTCTTGGACAGGTAGAGTACATCCCCTACGCCTTTGATGCAGGTGACTTTCTTATGGACAGAGGCAACAGCAAGCAATTAACTCAGCAAAGGATCCTCACGACATTTAACAAAAGTATGAATTGTTATTATACAAGGCACTTGCTAGGTGCAACATTAAAAAAAGAGATGTCTTTGCTGGCGGCATGGCATACATGAGTGGCAAGAGAAGAAGAGAAGAGAAGAAGAGATTGGATTTATCCCCTGCCCTTCACTAGCCAAAGGTGTCTCAGAGCGGCTTACAAACTCCTTTCCCTTCCCCTCCCCACAACAGACACCCTGTGAGGTAGGTGGGGCTGAGAGAACTCTTGACAGAAACTGCTCTTTTTCAAGAACAGCTGTGCCAGAATTATGGCTTGCCCAAGGTCATCCAGCCAGGTGCAAGTGGAGGAGTGGGGAATCAAACCCGGTTCTCCCAGATTAGAGTCCACGCACTTAACCACTACACCAAACTGGCTCCTGGTAAGTGCTTGGGGCATTTAGCTGCCTGAGGTCCCACAGATTCACAGTGGCACACACACATGCACAGAGATTAAAATTTTAAAAAGCAGGGAAACCACAGTGACATGCTGAGGTTACGTTTATTTCCCCCTGTATCCCCTTCCCTGCACTATTTCCTTTCTCTCCTCCTGGAAGACCCCATACCCTTTCCCCCTCCACTGTTTCCTTCTCTCCTTCCCACTCATCAACCAACCTTTCTTTTATCTGTCATCCCAGTCTTTAGCTTTATTTATCATTCCTTTACTTCATTTATACCCCCTCCCTACCCACTGGGAACTCAAAGCAACTTACATCATTCTCCTCTCCTCCATTCTATCCTCACAAGAACCCTGTGAGCTATGTTAGATTGAGAGGGTGCAACTGGCCCCAAGGTCACCCAGCAAGCTTCCACGGTAGAGTGGAGATTTGCACCTGGGTCTCCCAGATCCCAGGCTTACAGTCTAACCACTACATCACACTGGCTTTCAGCCTTCCCGCCCCTCTGGCAGCCTCTCCCTGGGAAAAATCTGGCCAAATGGAAGACGTCATACAGTAGCAAGTTGCTCAGGTGAGTTGTGTAGTGGCCGCCCACTGCCAGGCCTGGCCAAGTTACACAAGTTGTGTGAAAGCTGCCATTGGGCCCAGGTGTGTTGTATAATGTCAAATCGTAGCCACTTGGATGAGTTGTGCCAAGTGCATGACCAGAGGCTGCTGAGGTCTAGCCCAGACGATTCCTCCTTCCAGGGCAGGAAAGAGGGGAGCAGGGGTGGACCAGGAGGCCAAAATAGCCCTAGAACATAAGAAGAGCCCTGCTGGATCAGACCAGTGGTCCACCTAGTCCAGCATCCTGTCTCACACAGTTGCCAACCAGTTCCTCTGGCCGAAGCCTTCCCCTGATGTTGCCTCCTGGCTCTGGGATTCAGAGCCTTAGTGCCTCTGAGTATGGCGTTTCCCCTCAGTCACCATGGCTAGTAGCCACTGACAAAGTTATCCTCCATGAATCTATCTAATCCCCTTTTAAAGCTGTTCATTCCTGTGGCCATCACTACATCCTCTGGCAGCGAATTACAGCGAAAGGACCTGCCCCGACAGGAACCAATGGCTGGAGGCTGGCAGTATTGTTGCAGTTGCCTAGCAACCTCCACCATAGGGGTATATTTCAGATTTTTCTGCAAACCTGGAGCTTTTTACAGGTTTGTACAAAGATCTGTATTGTCAATTTACCAATTCTGCCTCCTGATTTAAGTATCCAGAGGATAAGGCCATACCAGTAATTAGATATACTGATAAGGATATTCAAATGACAGGCTAAAAGAACATATGCCATTTAGCCCTTGATCACAGCCCTTGATCAACTATGGCTGGTGTGGAGAATATAGCTATGCTCTGCATGCTTGCTCTTCTTGCAAAGCCTTCTGCTGCAGCATAACACAAAATGTTCTGCAAATTCATTAATCACGGAGGTCCTCTGCGGCTGCCCAGCCCCCTTTTCAAGCTATCACTGTCACTTGGCTAGTGACAAGCTACAAGCGGTACAGTCTGCTACATCTGCACTGCCAACCCTCTGTGCCACCTCCTCCCCCGAATTCACAAACCGCAAGCACACATACTAAGGCGCTCTTGCGGGAAACGACATGAGAATAAACCCTCTCGTGCTACTTTCGGCCCCTTCCTGAAGTCAGAGAGGGTGTGAAACAGATTGCAAATGGCTTCCCTTGCCCTATTTCCTTTGCCATCCTTGTTAAAATCCAGGAAGTGTTAGCTTGGGGGGGGGGGGGGGGAGGGAGAATGTGTACAGAATATGTGTATAGCCTTTGCACCGAAAATGAAGGAATGAGCAAAATCGCCAGGAAAATGACAACATTTTACTGGAGGAAAACCCCCCTAACTTTAAAAGTTTGATACGGGGAGTTTTGTGAGGCCATGAGTTCTTTTCTTAATGAGATGCCAGGCACCTAACCAACACAATACAAAGGCCTAACTAAAAGGCAGTACTGTATTGTGATCCCTTCTAAAAGGAGCACACCACTTGGCACTTTTGGGACGGGAAGAGAATTACTGCACAGCCTTGGGGGCACTGCTGTGAATGCCCCACTTCAAGCCTTGGGGACAGACGCGAGTCATGGGACAGCCCTAGCTTAAAGCTGTCTCTGAGTGAAGTCCCATGTAGAGGACATCACTGCAGTCAAGTCTGGAGGTTACCGAAGGAGGAATCAGTACGAACAGATCCCTCCTGCCCAGGATAAAAGGAGAGTCTGCACAACATAATCGAAACAGATTATGCTCAGCGCAACCACAGCCATCGGCTTATCAAAAATCTAAGCCAGGTCGAAAGCACACCCAGGATCCCTGTTCAGACAGGGTAACAGTAACCCCACCAAAACCAGGAAATGCAAACCACCTGAAGGCCCAAGCATCATGCTCTCCCAATGTGGATTCAGCCTTGGCCTATTCTTCTTCATCTATGTGACCTCTACTGCCAAAGAATGGTTCAAATGACCCCCCCTTGAATATCTGGAAAAACATCTCAAGTTGAAAACCACCAGCACGGTAGATGAAATTACATTCCAAAGCCAGAGATAATTTGTAAGGGCGCCTTCGTGTAGTTGTTGAATAGCTGAGCCCTGTGGATTACCACAATCGAGCCCCCCGAATAACAGTTGTCTAATGACTAGTACTATGTCTGTCCAGACAGAGAAGAGTGTATGGAGAATGTTACATCATATTTAAAGACACCAATTTATTTATGCTTTTTAAAAATCTGTCATTCATGATCTAAGCAAAGTTATATCAGGCTGCAAGTGCAACTTCTATGATTCTCCTTTATGCCTCCTTAAAGTTCCCAACTCCCAGAGCACACTCAGTCGCAACCGCATTGAGGAATCTCCCTCTCCTGGCCAAGATCACAGGCTTTCTAAAAACTGAAATGAAAGTAACCAGTTTGGCCAGCAGAGTTAAGAGAAGGGAAATCCCCTTCCCTTCAAACTGCACACTTTTGCATGAATTAACAGGAAGGACAGGAAAGATGAAGGCAGGCCACATCAGCTAGCCTTCCAGAATGAGCAAAGTTTATTCCACGGTAACAGACACATTTCTACAACATCCATTATGGCAAGGTGGGGCCATCAATGAAGAAAAGGAGATGCATGTTGTTAAGTCCTGGACCTCTCGTTTTGCATTAAACAAGCATTCACCAAACAGCTCAAAGCAGAAGGATTAGTTGGACATCAGGGAGATAGAAAAAGTAGAAAATAACAAATGCCACAGGAATATCTCCCCAGGGTTGAATATGTTCAGGACAAAGCACTCACGAGATTACGAGGCATTGGCAAAGTTTTACGTGGCAAACTGGATACATGCACCCATTGGTAAATTTGAGCCAACACAATGGGTTATGTAGGAGTTCCAGCCCTTCTCTACAGAGTAACGTGTGAAAAAGAGAAGGCCAAGAACGAAAAAGGGTAATGAGATTAGGAAAAATACTGGGCCGAATGATTTCTTTGCTAGCCAAACGGTTTTCCCTGTGCTCACACAAGTCCTCGTCAACATCTCCATTAGCCAGTTCCACGGTAAGCTGCGATGTAAGAATTCCTGATCAAGTCCCTATGTCGATCTCACACAAAAGTATATTCAAATTTTGGTGATTTAACAGTGCCGTTCTAAGCAGGTCTCCTTGGGTCTATTCAGCCGGGCTTCCTCCCAAGAAAGTGTTCTTATTCCGTAAGACATCTAAGGTTCTCCACTGGAGAACAGAACATGCCAAGAGAAGTTATTTTCACAATAGCCGACTATTACAAGGGAACATTCCCAGATTAATTTAAGGAGTGACTACTGGTCTGGGGACACATATTTCTCCTGACTGCCATCTGTCAATTTACTATGAAGATGTTTCAAATTATAGTGCAAAGAGAAAGGTTATGTTAAATCTGGTCTTCAGGCGATGCTATCTGTAGTAAGCCAGTTCCTGTATTTCTATAAAGAACAGGACTTTTTTTTTTAATTACAGCAAGTATGCAGAGAAAGATAAAGCAGAATTGAATCCCAGCTCCTTCTCCGATTTCTTATTTATGGAGAGGCTCAAGGTCTGAGTCTACTTATTTTAAAGGCCCCTGAAAGAACAGGGGTTATGACAGGTCGCGGGTCAGGGCCCAGCTAAGTCATCTTGGCAGGCCAGAGGAGTGCAAATGAGAGCAAACAAAACTTAACTGCCAAGAGCAGGGAATGCAAAGATCAAGTTATCATTGCACAGCAACTGCTGCTCGGTATTCATTCATCCCACTATACAGGAGCTGGACTTTTGTAATGGTTCTGCTCTAAAAGGCAGCATGTTATCTGTTCAGCACCCTTGTCCGATCCCAACAAGGGCCCCTCTCCTGTCAGCTTGGGAGGGAAAGGGTGACTTGTAAACTGACCTCGAATGTGTCCTCCTACATCGGGTATGCCAAACTCAAGGTTCCAGGTAACACACAGAGGAGGGGCTCGATGCAAACTCATCTGGCTGGTTGCTACAAGGTGAGTGAGCTCAAAAACAAAAACAAAAACAAAACAAAAAACCACACAGATCCCGCAAAGCAGCCCAACTGGGCTATAGCGACACACATGCACAAACTGCTCCTGATACACTGCAGAAGGTTCTGACAAAAGCTCAGTGAAGATATCCAGAATTACAACCAGTGTTCCCTCTAAGCTGAGTTAGTGTGAGCTAGCTCACAGTTTTTTAGCCTCCAGCTCACACATTTTTTTTGTATTAGCTCAGGAAGGATGGCTCCAGAGCAAACTAATTTATGCAGTAGCCAAATTGCTCACTCACAACTTTAATGCCAGTAGCTCACAAAGTAGAATTTTTGCTCACAAGACTCCACAGCTTAGAGGGAGCATTGATTACAACCATTTGCATGATACTGAATTATGAGGCAGGGTACATCCTTTGGATGCAGAAGGTCCCGATCCTTCAGTCTCTGCCATTTCCAGTTAAAGGATCTGGCATTTGTTGAGAAGAACCAGTTCCACCTCAGTTCCTGGAGAGTTGCTGTCAGACAGAACAAACAACAGAGTAGATGGACCAATGGTCAGATTAGCTATAAGGCGACATCCTAGTTTCATTTTATTAAGGGCTGTCCAGTCTAGCTTCAGGCCTTACATGCTTCCTTCAACATAGATACCAAACACCAATGTCAGGTCATATTCTGCATACCCACATTATCCCCTGGACAAACTGAACAGGGGGCTATAAGGGCCCTATGATAATGGTAACACAACTGCTTAAAAGGGCAGGGGTCCAAAAATGCTGGCCTGGCTTACTTTGACAGACATTTTAAGTCACTGTCAATCCTCTCCCCTTCCATGGGTGCCCAGAACTTGGGGAGAGTGATGGGATCTCCTCTGATCTGCACAGGGCTACGGAGAAGGTAAGAAACAGCAGAAGTCTATCAGTTCAAATGCGAGCTCCAGGGAAGGGAATCTGCTTGCAGCTGAGTATCCTGCACCCTCCAGGGACAGAGGCACATCTCTAGCAAGCCAGTGAACAGATTTGTGAATGCTCGTAAAAGGTATGCAGTTTCTGTTGGTGATTAGCCTAGCCAAGAGCATTATGAAACATCTGAAGTTTAAAAGAAGCTTTCCATTTATTAAGAAGAAAATAAGATTGGCATCTAAAAATAATGTAGAGACCTTTCCCTAATATAATTGCAGATTTGACTTTTCCTCTGCTCCTTCCCAATCCGCTGAAGCATCATACTGCCAAAAGATGATGGTACAACTTCATCTGGAGAAAATTCCTGTTTTCTCACTAATTTTACAATGGCAAATCCCCTTACTCAAGGAAAAGAGATTAGCAGTACACTGAAAACCACTCCAAACAGCAAAAACAGATAATGTAAAACTGAACAGGACTGGGATTAAGCAAAACATTTTATTCTATGTATCTCTAATATCATTTTCATTCTAGCACACAAAGCTTCTATTTAACACTAGATTATGCTCAACTGTATTAGTTTCACTTTAGGCAGATTCCCCCCTCCCCCGATCCACAAAAACTCTCACACCTGTTGCATCTCACACAAGGATATCTCCCCTATCCAGATACCATTAAAAGGAAACAACAAACTGATCAAAAGCTGGGAATTACTTTACAGAAATCGGTTCCTTGATTTCCCAACAGGGTTTGTACTCTACATACATACAGAGGCCAAGCTACTGAATACTGAAGAGTGGCTTAAACTTACATAACATTTACAGAAATTTTCCGCCACTGACTGTTGACATGAAGGCAAATGGTTTAGTTTTAATTACACAATAAAATTCTCCCCAAATACAGTTTTCTCACTTGGAAAATTGCTGGTGGTCTCCAAGGATCACACTGCACACCAAAACCCAAGTAAATATCATAGGGTCGAAGGAACAAACCAAAATAAATCCAGATGAAGACCAAGAGGTTCAGGGTGGGCCAGAGTTCCAAGACTTCTCCGTCAATTCACAATACAGTTATGCATGTCCTTCTAATTAATGATTTGGTGTGTGTGTGGGGGGGTAAACTCAGAAGAAACGTAGTTGGCAGACTGGATCTCTCCCCATCTTCCCCCTCCCCAAGCAGCCTACCCCATGTTCTGGAACTCCTCTCTGATGGTCAAGAGAACCTTGCAAGCCAAATGCATCACAGGATGTGGTACTACAGTAATGAGGTAAAATTGCCTCCTAACCTCTCCTCTGCTGATAGAAGCCAACAGTGGAAGAGGAGGGAGGGGACTTGCTTTTTGCTTGTGAGACTCTCCCTGATTCTTAAAGAGGAGTTTTGGGACAAACAGCAGGCTGCCTGGGAAAGGAGAAAGTGGAGAAGATCTACTCTGCGAACTTCTTGGGAGAGCTTTACAGCTGCACCCAGCTTATAGCCTTCCCTTCTTTTGCCATTCCCCAAGACACAGGGGTCCCAAAGTTTAACCAGAATTATACTCACTACTGTGCACAGTCGATCAACTGATATTCGTTGGATCTCTCGTAGCAGGCTTTCACACCTTCATCTTGCCAAAGTGTTTTTGTATGTTCATAAAAGTCCTGAAAGCAAATAAAGGGAGGCAACAACTCAGCAGGGAACATTCACCAGTAATGAAAAACAACAACCCCCCCCCAACTTGCTTTTACTCAAAATGAGCAACTACTATCCAAATAAACACGGACGTGCAGCATTAGAATGATAAAGAGTTTCCTGCAAGAAGCACCACCTCTTGATTCCCTGTTATTTATACTTGGCAGATAGATCACAGTAGAAAGCATAAGTAGTACTGTAATATCCCCACAAATAAAGTCTCAGAAACTAAAGCATGCACACTGGTTCCACCGACAGAGGAATGTGCATTTTCAGCTACTTTATGTATCTGCTAATATTTCTGCAATGGATACAAAAGCAGCTTTTTTATAACTAAGAATGGGCAGTAACCCTGCCGCCCATGTGTGGAAGGCCCACAGAGCTCCCCCTGTGTTCCTCCCCTTTCCTGCACCACCCCACATTGATCAGCAATGTGTTTTCAAATAAACTGCTAGAGGCTTTCCCTTCACAAGCAATCAACCCTGGCGTTCAACAGAATCTGCATAAGGTTCCAGATTCTGCATTATATTTCTCCTGCAGAGAAGCATAGAAGAAAAGCACCTTCCCCTAAGCCCGAATGGTACTTCTCCATCTCGTTCAGAGAAACCCTAATTTTCATTCAAATGAAGAAGAAGAAAAAAAAGCTAGTTGTATCCCAGGACTTAAAAGCCACTTTCAAGACTTAATGGAAGAAAAAAAAAAGTTTCATTATTCTTGGTGGTTGCACATTTTCAAAATGCAGAATAACCTGTAGTACCAATCACTTGTGAACCACATACAAATAAGGAAAATCCTTTTAAAAAGAGAGAGAACGGTGAGAACAGAGAGAAGGGACTGCTGAACTTCTTAAACATTCAAAAGAATTTATTTCTTAAAATATCAGTCATTTGTGTTGTCTTCTTTTGGAATCCTGGTGAATAAAGTACTGGATTTTCAGGTTCCATGATGATGATCTCGGAACGGACTCCAAGAAAAAATATCATTGAGTTGCATGAGTCTTCTAACGCCTTGCTGTCTGTATCCCCTAAGCAAAGGATCTGAGGAACTCAACTTTTAGCAACACCGCTATTCAAATTAGTTGTGCTCTCTCCGTGCCCCAGAGCAAACACAATGATAAGCCACAATCAGAAGATCAGTTCTGCACCTCTCCCTTTTCCCTATTTGCAAATTCCCCCTTTCCTTTCCTTGTTGGCCTTAACTACACCTCAGTGTAACAGTCTATACCAACATTAACGACCATCAACACTAGCCTGGTTCACCCTTAACCAGGATTTTTACATTTTCCACTCAAAGACGGCAACATTAAATGTAGGCTTGCATGTACTGCAATCTACCGCAGATAGTGTACCAGAGAAACTTGCCGTGATACCAAAGCCCTTTCAGCAGGGCAGTTCACGTGAACTGTTACCTGCCAAGTACACAGGGTAACCAGCTGGTGTGCATCATTTGTGAATCAGTTCACAAACCCACCACAAATCTGTAATACTGGGATCAAGAATGAAATTACCTATTTTTATTATTTTACTATTTTTAAAGATACGTTCATAAACACATGAAACACTGAGGCACTATCAATGCAAATGAGTTCTCTCTTTGTACTCTTTGGTAGAAGACAATCAGCATAATTAACTAACAGTATGAATGCCTATTTTTTTAAATGCTACAACGAGCGTTTTATGGAACAGTAGCTCCACCCTGTTGGTAGTAAGCACAAAAGTCCTGAGTGATAAGTTTTTCTAATGAATTTGGAACAAATGGGTATGGCCATGACTTTTTTTTTTTTGCTGTCAAGACACAGCGATTTATGACGACCCTGTGGGGTTTTCAAGGCAAGAGACATTCAGAGGTGACTTGTCATTGCCTGCATCTGAGTCATGACCCTGGTATTCCTTGGTGGTTCCCTTCCAAATACTGACCAGGATCCACCCTACTTAGTATCGAAGGTTGGGTAAGATTGGGCTGCCCAGGGCTATCCAGGTCATGGTGACTATGGTTACATGCCACAGTAAATGAACATGCTTTTTCTCACAGATGAAATCTAAACTCATTTGTTTTCAGGAGAAAGAGCACCCTATACTTCCACGACTTTCCCAAAGACTACTGATATAAAAACTGCTTAGCTTGACTAAAAATCAGCAATAGAGATAATCCAAATCATTAACAAAAAAACAACATTAGTGCTGCATTCAAAAAGGGACAACATCTTCATAGGTGGTCTCATAGATGACGGCTTCCTGTGAAAATGAGTTAAAAAAACCCGTGCAAATTAGTGATGTACGCTGGAGATGCATATTTGTCTGTACCGAGTGAAAAAAAGAAACTGCCACAGAATTGGGGAGAAAAAAGAATGTTTTAGAACAATGAACCTCTGTTGGATCAACCCAAGATGAGAACTTTATGTTCCAAATGCTTTTTAATCTTCCTTCCTCCAACTCCTTTTCACGGTCTATCCTCTTTGCCACCAAGTAACTCTCTACTACATCAAGAGTACCGTGAAATGCCAAAATATCTGAAGTACTATGGAATTTCCCTGCCACCACAGGGCTAATTCTCACAATCAGCTGACAAAGCAATAAATGCATGCCTAAACTGTATCGAGTTCAGATAGTTCTCATGATGGAATGCTACCCCATGGGGAGGGCAGAGTCTCCTGTACACAGAAAAGGCTAGTCTGTCTGGGGAAGACCATCTGTGCTGATGGGCAATGGAAAAGAAATGCGTAACAAACTGGACTGTATGAAACAGGATATAAACAGGGACAATGAGTTTTTAAAAAATAACTATGCACCATTTATTTTAATTTTTTATTTTATTTTTTCGATTTATAGCCTGCCCTTCCCACAAGCGGGGTCAGGGTGGCTCACGACAATAAATTCAGTACGATCTTAAAACAATCCAATCAGACAATAAACAACAATATTAAATCAGTACAATAAAACCAATTTAAAACGTTTAAAGTCAGCAGTGAGGTATATTCAATGTCAGTTCCTACAGCCGGGAAATGAGGGGGCCAGCGCCGAGCCATAATGGCCCCATGCAGTAGCGATAGGGAGGCCAGCTGGTAGATACCTGCTGCCTCAAAGGCCTGGTGGTACAGCCCCGTTTGGCAGGACCTGCAAAAGTGCAACAGGTCTCGCAGGTCCCTGATCTCAATTGGAAGCCTGTTCCGCCCGACTGGGGCCAGGGCCAAGAAAGCTCTGGCCTTGGTTGCGGCTAGGTGGGCATCTTTCAGGTTGGGGACGACCAGCAGATGGCTATCCGCAGAGCGTAAGGCTCTTCGGGGCACATACGGGGACAGGCAGTCCCATAGATATTTCTTGCCACTGTAATCTGTAGCAGAAGCTACTGCACCTTTTGATGAAGAAATGTTGAGAGCAAGTAGTCCATGAACAGCCTTGCAGTTGACGGCTATTAACCCTTTTCTTTAAGTAGGCTGCATCTTATGAAAGCTTATGATATATTCTTAGTCAGACTGGAAAATGCTCCTAAATCTCTGTTTTAAATACAGCCTTCTGTCCTCCAAGACTACCAATTTAATAAAAAGTAGGATAGGGAGGGGCCAGGCTCACAGCCACCATGTATTTCATCCACTAAGGAGGGATTTCTATCTGTGCAGATGTGTTCTTAAGCAATGTTTTCTATTGCAAAATGACCAGAATGTGAGGGCAAGGAGATAACCGAGGCTATTCCCAGTCAGCAGAGGAAGGTTTTTATCTTGATCAGGGCATTCTACTGGGTCATGATTCATTTCAATGAATGAACGTAATCAGCACGAAGACCACAGCCAAAGAGACTACAACTTTCCTTAAGGTAGACGACTTCTAACCTGAACTATACCCCGCCAACAGTTATCCTGCTATCTCATTAAAGTGGCCATTAACTTTTCACAGCTGACTGACAAATAATCCAAGTCCACATTCTTTGAACTCTTTGACTGGGATTTAAAAACCGGGGCTGACAATAATACACTGACATTTCGAATTACCGCATTATAGACAACCGTCTGAGATCACGACTTTCAACAGGCAGCCTTCTCCCTTAGCTTAAACTCTACTCCCACAATACAGTTTAAGCACATTGCGTGGGTGCCGCCTACTGCTTCACCAGTGACTTTCTACCACTGCTAAATTAGGTGGAGAGGTCGGGAGTATGTAGGTTTTCCACTACTTGAGTTAAGATTCTTATCCCATAAATTATGTGCGGGTTACAACACAGGCACAAGACACAGAAACCATTCTGCCTCCTTCCATAGATGGTGCAAGGGGTGGAGCCTCGGATGCCCAAAGAATTCCAGCATATCATTCTTATACCTTTGCTGGGCTGAGCCTGCCACGATGCAGCACACCAATCACGCCAGGCTGAAACCCTCACATGCCTTCCTTCCCTGAGAGCATCCTGCAGCCTTCCTCTCCCCGAGCCTGTGCACAACTGGGCTCCCACTGCTGTTGCGAGCAGCCCACAGGCACAGTGCAGAAGTGGCATGGCAAGAGAGTGACAGGCTGCTATAGTGGTTAAGACTGAATCAGACCATTTGTCCACCAGGGTCAGTATTGTCTACTCAGACTGGCAGCGGCTCTCCAGGATTTCAGGCTAAGGACTTTCACATCCCCTCCTCCCACCTGGTCCTTTTACCTGGAGACTGAAACTGGGACCCCCTCTGCATGCAAAGCAGAGGCTCTTCCACTGAGCTACAGTCCCTCCCAGTGGTGGGCTAGGCGCTAGGAGACCCAGGTTCGATTCCCTGCTCTGCTGTGGAAGCTTGCCAGGGGACCTTGGCCAATCACACACACTCAGCCTAACCTAGCTCACAAGGTTGTTACGAGGATAAATGGGAGAGGAGAGGACACTGGGGAGAAAGGCGTGGTATAAATGAAGTAAGTAAAAAGAGAGGAGAAAGTTAAACAGTATTATGGTACTAGTTGACCAAAATCTGGCCACTATTTAATTTTAATTTTTTTAAAAAAATTGGTAACAAAGAAAAATGCTATGATGCAGAGAGAAAGGGAAAACAGCATTTGAAATAGCGCAGTTATTTCTGGTATTTATTACTCTGAAACGAAATCTGCAGAGAAACATGGGATGAACTTCAAATTAAAAGACCTCAAAAGAATCAGATACAAATTACACTTCTTTTTGATTAAAGCTGTTAGATAGTACTTGCAGTAAAATGTAAATGGGGGGAATTTATTCAGTGCCACTGGCACTTGGTAAATACCAAAACTGGCCTGTGCATTGGTGTGGGAGTGTGCATTCGGATGTTCCTGAGCTGAAATCACTCCCAAAAGTCCTTGTTTTGTCTCAACTCAGGGATATCCAAAATGACTCGAAACACTCCCATTTCAGGAAACCTTCCCAAGTTTTGCGAATGTCTTGGGTTTGGAAGATGGAGATGCAGAGGGAGTGGTAAGGGAGGAGAGAATGAGAGTGTATGCCCTACTAGGCCACCATGGTACTGATGCTGCCACGCCCCTTTAAGCTTCAAAGATCCACTGCGGCACCACAGTGGATCTTTAAAAGTTCAAAGGGTGTTTTTAAAGGGCCACAGCAGCCTCAGTGCCACAGCTCAGCTGCCTCTCTCTCCCTTACAACTCATGCTGCCTGTGGGTGCCCTAAAAATTACTCTTTAATTTAACTTTTTAAAAAGGGCATGGGTTTTCTGGTGCTGATATTCCCCAAAAAACTCAGCAGAATGGATTTCCTTAACAGTACTGACACTCCCAAAATTTCAGATTATAAAAACCATGTCCCTCCCAAAATCCTGAAATGAAATTAAAAATCAAAAAGTTTTGAAGGGCACATCCCTACGCAAGTCTGCTTGCCATCTGCTTTTAAGGCCTGGGGGTGGTGGAGGGTGCCGTCAAGTGGCAGCCAACATGGTGACCCCCCCATGGAGTTTCGAAGGCAAGAGACGGTTCAGAGGCTGCTTGCCACTGCCTGCCCCTGCATAGGGACCCCAGACCTCCCGGGTGGCCTCCCATCCAAACACTCACCAGGTCTGACTCTGCTTAGCTTCTGAGATATGACAAGATTGGGCTAGCCTGGGCAATCCAGGTCAGAGCTTTTAAGCCTTACTCACCTGAAACCTAGTGCTAAATCTAGGATACTAAGACTCATTTTCTTTAAATAGACAAGAAAGCTCTAACGTTCCACCATGACTGCACATTTTGCAAATATAGTGTCCAAAAGGAAATCAGATGGAAAATGCCAATGGTCTCCTTTGAGTCATTGATAAGAGCCCCGGGGTAAAGGGTCGGGGGGGAAAAAGGCCACTTGGAGGAAGAGGAGAGGAAAAGAGTAAGAGATGCGAGGATTTTGAAAAGGCAAACAGGCCGCAAATGCAGCAAGTCAATTTGTATTCCCATCTGTGGGCCAGTTAACAAAGGTGCCTGTGAACCATCCCTTGAGTGTACTGGTTGTAGCAGTAGTTGTTGCTTACAGCCAGCTGGAAACTCCCTCCGTCCTCTCTGCAGTGCTGGTACCGCTGCTACCCTACTCTTCTGTCCAGTCTCGTTCACACTGCCAGGCCGCAGTGGAGGTGAGGAACAAGGAACTGGCAGCAATTCTTTTGTTCTTCTTGTCGGCTGCTCAAAGAATGCGGGCAGTGCTATGAATACCAAGCGGCTGAGGGAGGGTCGCCACACCAGCGCTGCTGAAACGGGGCTCAGAGCTGGTCTGAGCAACCACGGGGCCAACAGCAGCTACAGGCGGCGGCAGCTTCAATGCCCAATCCTAACTGACAGGTTCCTGTGCGAACTGGGTGACCTCAAGCTCTTTTCTCCCTGTAGAGATGACCTCAGAGCAGGCCCATAGCCAGGATTTTCTTGTTTTGGGGGGGGGCATTTAAATTTTTAAGGGGGCAGTTAAACGACAGTTAATTAGATTAATCTGAAGGTCTGTCTTTAAAGGGGGAGGCTCCAGGCCTGTTTCTAGACCTTACTTTCAAGGCTGTTTGTGGGGCGGGGCCCCAAATGTCCCACTGTAGCTACGGGCCTGCCTCAGAGGGATACATAAAACTCACGTTGCGCCAGTTCTATGCACTATACAACTATCTGATACGACACTCACTTGTGCTCAACATCTGGTGTGCAACAGCACGCCGGATCTCAAAGTTAGGTGTGTTTTTTTTCAGGCTCAGAAAATTGACAATGCCGATTTCCTTTCCCAGTTTTGGAGGGGACCTGATACGACACTCACTTGTGCTCAACATCTGGTATGCAACAGCACGCCGGATCTCAAAGTTAGGTGTGGTTTTTTTCAGGCTCAGAAAATTGACAATGCCGATTTCCTTTCCCAGTTTTGGAGGGGACCTGATACGACACTCACTTGTGCTCAACATCTGGTATGCAACAGCACGCCGGATCTCAAAGTTAGGTGTGTTTTTTTTCAGGCTCAGAAAATTGACAATGCCGATTTCCTTTCCCAGTTTTGGAGGGGACCAAAGTTGGTGCCACTGTACATAGTCTCCATGGGCTTTATATGGTCCCCCCCCCCGGATGGTAATTTTCTGTGCCACCCTCTACTGGGCCCTGTCCTCTTTTTCACTTCACTTGAACGTCAAAGGCTCCAAGACTGGGAAAGGAACTGGTATTGACAGCTTCCTAGGCCCCAGAAGACAGCATGGCTGCTACTACCGCGTTTCCCCGAAAATAAGACACTGTCTTATATTTATTTTTTCTCAAGAAGACACACTAGGGCTTATACCACAAATGCATAGAAATCCTGCTAGGGCTTATTTTGGGGGTAGGTCTTATTTTCGGGGAAACAGGGTAACAGGTCAGCTGCCCCTACACCAATCCATGTACAAGGAAGTAGTTCAAAGTCTCTGTTCTCCCATGTACACAGGGGTTGAGCTTGGTTTGTCTTGGGGGTACTGCTGGACTCTAGCTTCATTCTCACATCTTTTTGTTAACTCTTGAAATTACATGCTAATTTGCTGCTATCCATTGATCTTACCAGCCACCTGATCCAATTTGAGCTCTGCATATGCATCTTGGCTCTGAGTGGCCCCTCTTAATGGCTGCCCCCCCTCTTTTTTCCTGCAAGTAACCCTTGAGATTTTATTCCATTTGTCTAAGTGTGCTTTGCACACGGAAGCTTATACCTTAAACAAAATTTTGTTGGTCTTAAACATGCCACTGGACTCAAATTTTGTTCTGCTGCTTCAGACCAACACGGCTACCCATCTGAATTTTTTCCTACAAAGCCTACAGTTCAGCATCCCAATATATTTGCAGGCCATGCAAACAATACACCTCCCGAAGAAGAAGAAATTGGGAGTTATACCCTGCCCTTCAATGCCCGAAGGAGTCTCAGAATGGCTTACAATCTCCTTTCCCTTCCCCTCCCCACAACAGACACCCTTTGAAGTTGGTGGGGCTGAGAGAGTTCTTTTGAGAACTGCCCTTGAGAGAACAGCTCTGAGAGAACTGTGACTGACCCAAGGTCACGCCAGCAGTTGCATGTGGAGGACTGGGGAGTCAAACCTGATAATCGCAGATTAGAGTCCACACTCCTAACCACTACACCAAACTGGCTATCTGGATGTCCCTTTTATGGCTTGTGTCTCCGCCACTGAAAAACCCACAATGGCAGATATACCGTGAGACAGTAAGTAAGGGAGGGTGTCTCACAGCAGAAAACACAAACAGTTATTTGATCCTCTGCCTTCAGGAATAAAAACAAGGGGCAAGGAGGAGTCCGAGAGAGCTGAGTCACTATGACCAACTTCACATGGCCCTATCAGAAACTATGGTCTTAAAAAAAAGAAAGAGAGAGAGAGAGAGAATCGATTACAAAGCTCACCAAGTCATTCCAGTCACACTTTGTAGTACGCATGTTACCTGGAAAGACAACAACCAGACTAGCCCTTGCATGTTGGTTTCCTGTTGCCATAACATCAATTCATCTGTTGGCACATTCTAATAGAGCACATGATGTAACAGCAGCAATGCGGGTTATTCCTGCAACTGTATATTGATGCCTTTTAATAGAAGGACTCTAAAAATACCCCTCTACTATTCACGAAAAGCTGACAACAGTTTGTCCAAGAAGAAGGCTCATAATTTTTATGACAGCATATAAAACCTTGGCCTCAAAGGTGTCCATTTCGTCTCAATACTGCACTGCTTTCACGGTGTATCCGTCTGTTGATGGATATCCAAGAATATCTTTGCTGATCTCCTTCAAAAGCATAACCAAAACAATACACTGTGGCACACAATAATATGAAAGAACCTTGTAAGTTAATTAGTCTAGCTATGCTCTGGTAACACCTAGACAATATGGACCTCAAAACACTTCTTGCCCAGTAAAGTGCTACTGGAATGACATCCTGACTCCAAATTCCAACAATATGGCCTATCCAGACAGATCTCTAAAAACTATTCTAAGAGTTAGAAATGAATTTTCATGAACAGGGTAAAGAGGCCAAAGACATCAATTCCTGGGATCCAGAGAAAATAACAACTTTATCTCACGCAGAAAGGACAGATTCACAAACCATCTTATCACGTAAAAAATGCAAATGTTCAGAACTAGACAAAGCCTGAAGCCCGCCTATAAGTCTTCCTAATGATCCATATCAAAGTCAGTTCTAGTTCAACGTGTAAAACCTATGAATTCCTATGGGTTTAAAAACCTGCAGGAAACCTGCTTTTGATGGATATTCTGTGAATTTATCTACATATCAGGATTTAATCTACATATCCATGTTCCTAGTTCATGAACCTTTGGATGTGGCCTCTACAGACAGGACCACTTTACCCTGATATTCTTGTGCTCTGATAGGAACAGGCAAGCCTGTTTTCAGGTCACTCTTGCTACAGAGGGTTCTACTCAAGGTAGACTAATATCCCCTTTAATTGCAGGCTTCTTTGTAAACATCCTGGTTGGCAACGTCGGGCTCAATGCACTGCTCTTCACCAGAAAATGTTCGTGATCATACATTAACCCCAGATTACTTCTAAGGACACGGCCAAAATGGGATGTGGAGGTATGCCTCCAATAAGCAGGTCTGAACCCAGAAGTTCTAGTGGGAGCTGCCATGTACCACCTGGTTGTCTATCAGGAGGTCTGAAAAACTCCATTTTTTGGTACTATTAAAACACAGCACCTTTGGTTCCATCACCTTTAGAATCTGGCATGTCCCAGGATTCCATGGTCTGAGCTCTGCTACAAGTTCATCACTGAGCATCTTGCAGAATTTAGAATTTAGGCAGTAAACTTCTGAATACTAGTACCAGGAGGCAATATCAGAGAAAGGCCTCAGCCTCTATGCCCTGTTGTTGGCCCTCCAGTGGAACTGTTTGGCCGCTGTGTGAGACAGTATACTGGACTACATGGCCCGCCGTTCTTAAGGTGTAACCTAGGAGACATACCAGTGATAAATCTAACACTGTACTGAAAATTTAACTGGAGACAAGATTATATTATCTGAAAAGTAACAATGCATTTTATTTTAATTCTACACATTTTGGAAAGAAAGCAGAGCTCTTCATTTAAGATAGATCACACATGTTCTTAACATACTAGTGTTAGAAAAGCCAGAATTCATTTTTTCCCATCTACATTGCAGTCTCCAGACCTCTTAATAATTACTTGTTCCCTTTTTCTAAAACAGTACACAGAAGGCAAGCTACACTGCTTATCAGGAAACGTTACCCTTACACTTAAGAGAATTTCCCAATACAATCAATCAATGAATAAGCAAGAAATGGAGAACACTTGTGATTATTTATGGGAGTTCAAGGCAGGGCACCTGTAGAACTTCTCCACCTCTGCAAATCATGGCACACAAAGACAACACAATGTTCTGCACAGGAAGGAAGTTATTGATTTGTATGTAACTAGTGAAAGCAGTTACGCACTCCATTCTCTGTAAGCGAGGCAGACGGTATCATTAAGAATCCATTTATAGCAAAGGGATGCGGAAAGGTTGTAAAATTAGGTATGCGTCTTGCACAGCAAATATAGAAACTTAAAATGAAAGTACCCCAAAACTGTCTTCATATTTTATTTCTTTCTAGGGAAAAAAGGGCCAACAATTGCAATGGGGAAAAAGAACAAGATAAATCATTTGAGAAACCCTGACGGAGGAAAGACAATGATGAACAATAGTGCTGCTACGCTTGGGATGTAGCCATCTGAACACCCACTTGTACGATAGCCCCAGCTCATGAAATACAGAAGTGTGAACAGTCTTGCTGCTTCTTCAGCTGCGAAACCTCTGGAGGGATCCCAAACAATGCCTTTTTTAAAACGCACAAAAAGGTACAGGGTGATACAACAACTGTAAAGGGCTATTTGCACATGTAAAACGCCATTCACCTGATCACTTGTGCAGACTGTGACAGCAGCCATGAAATTACTAAAACGCCATTCACCCGATCACTTGTGCTGAGAATATTCTCAAGAGAAAAGACAGGGAATCCCCTGTAAACTGGAAGGTAATGGGGTTTTCCCTTCCCTTTCAGGCCATCTATGTAATTCAGATACAGGTAATGTGGGGCTTTTGCCATCAGTATGTGGAAGCAAGTGAGCTAGAAAAACTGTTTGGAAGCTGGAAAATTCCGCAGGTTAGGAAAGGCACAAACAGGTATAGGAAAAAGCCTGCATGGTTAACAAACAAAGTAATGGAAGCTGTAAAAGGTAAAAAGGATTCCTTTAAGCGGTGGAAAGCTAGTCACAGTGAGGCTGATAAAACGGAACACAGGCTATGGCAAATAAAATGCAAGTCTGTGGTCAGGCAGGCAAAAAGGGAATATGAGGAGCATATAGCAAAAAACGTAAAAACCAACAATGAAACTTTCTTCAAATACATTAGAAGCAGGAAACCAGCCAGGGAGGCAGTGGGGCCCTTGGATGACCAAGGGGTAAAAGGAGTACTGAAGGATGATAGGGAAATGGCTGAAAAGCCAAATGCATTTTTTGCCTCCGTCTTC
>NW_015173159.1:97887-113246 GCF_001447785.1 Gekko japonicus
CAGGTAGAGAAAGAGGTACTTTTCTCCCTTTCTCACAACACAAGAACTCGTGGGCACACCATGAAATTGCTGAGCGGTCAGGTTAGAATGGATAAAAGGAAGTACTTCTTCACCCAAAGAGTGATTAACACATGGAATTCACTGCCACAGGAGGTGGTGGCGGCTACAAGCATGGACGGCTTCAAGAGGGAATTAGATAAGCATATGGAGCAGAGGTCCATCAGTGGCTATTAGCCACAATGTATAGATAGGGGCTCTGGGGCAAGTGATGCTCTGTCTTCTTGGTGCTTGGGGGGGTCAACAGTGGGATGGCTTCTAATATTCTGGCTCCACTGGTGGACCTCCTGATGGCACCTGGTATTTCTGGCCACTGTGTGACACAGAGTGTTGGACTGGATGGGCCTTTGGCCTGATCCAACACTGGCGTCTCTTATGTTCTTATGTAATTGTGGCCTCGTTTTTTGAAAGACTGAGTGAAGTATTTGCCTACAACATTTTTGACTTAATTGTTTTTATCATATTTTGTGACCCAGCTTGAGTCTCAGTTGAAAAGGCGGACTACAAATAATAAACATTTGTACAACCAAAGCCCTTAGAAAAGGATGCCCATAGATGCACCCCCCCCAAAAAAAGAGGGAAAAGACACATTTTAGTAGCAAAAGCATGATTTCTCAGTTAAGAATCAAATTGTACAGTGACAACCAAAAATGACCATTATTGACCCTGATCATATGCATTTCAGCCCATTGGCCTTCCTCGGTGTTCAAACAAATTATGTTACAGAAATGCTCCTGACATTTCAATGCAACAATCATTTCTTAAAAATTGACCCTGATGAAATTTTTAATGATCACTGTCTGTAACCAAAGGCAAAGATCAGAGGCCACATTCTTGATAATTTGCTGTCATGGTCAGGTACACAGTCCTGTAGTAATGGTTCGATTGTGTACCTTTCTCACTTGGTCAGAAAAATTCGATGCAGCCAGGAGCCAATAATGATGTAATAGTAATTGCAGTTATTGTCCTAGAAACTGAGTATCTAAAAAGGCCTTTAAAAAGGATATACAACAATCTGTAAGATAGTAACAAAGTATGTAGGCCTGTCATTAATTTGTTGTTTACCTGCTGCTCAGAAGAAAAAGAAAACACACACCCTATTAAAAGGTGTGTGCATAAGTTATACAACATTGCAGTTAAAACAAGCAATTCAATTTCTTTAGGACAAAGTTCAGTGCCCCATGAAACTACATGTTTCATAACAGGAGTTTTAAATAGGTCATTGCCTAGTAAACCTTATGATTAAAGGTCAAACAAAGTCAGGCTCCAAACTGGGGGAAAAGTATACATATGAATATGCATTTCTCTCATCTTTCAGATCTTTAGCTTTTAGAAACATAAATAACCCCTTAACTTGGGCAGCAAAGCCCCTTACAATCATACCTTGTAAACTGTGGCCACAGAAATGGTTACTTTTCTGCAGGAGAGCACCCCTACAGCATTCCACTTAGAGTCAGGGAGAACGTCACCTGCTATGTTCAGAGCGATCCCAAATAAGGATCTTGGAAAGCGGGCTTTGCCCATCTTATGACAAGGTACTAAAGGTAAAGGTTCCCTTGCTCGAAAGCCAGTCGAATCCGACTCTAGGGTTGCGGTGCTCATCTCCGTTTCAAAGCCAAAGAGCCAGCGCTGTCCGAAGACGTTTCCGTGGTCATGTGGCCGGCATGACTAAACACCAAGTCGCACGGAACGCTGTTACCTTCCCACCGAAGTGGTACCTATTTATCTACTTGCAATTTCTTGCTTTGGAACTGCTAGGTTGGCAGGAGCTGGAACTGGAGACGGGAGCTCACTCCGTCATGCGGCACCCAGGTCTCGAACTGCTGAACTATTGACCTTCCACAGCCTGCAGTTCAACGTCTTAACCACTTGAGCCATTCTCTCTTGTGTCACTTCAGACTTAAAACAAAGCACTGCTACCTCCCCCAAATGTCTTCTCTGTCAGTTTAGCGATGACTACAGTACTGTATCTATGCTTTGAGAATTCTCCCATGGAATTCTCTACTTGTGACACTAGAAAGCAGAAATGGGGTCTGTACTTTCGGAAGGTGTCCAATATGCTACTGAGGAAGAGCAGAGGGCAAGTACAAGTAACCCCAGAAAGAGTGAAGCGGCTGGGCCAAAGCCAAAAGGACGCTCAGTTGTGGATGTGTCTGATGGTGAAAGGAAAGTCCGATGTTGCAAAGAACAATACTGCATAGGAACCTGGAATGTAAGATCTATGAATCAAGGTAAGCTTGACGTGGTCAAAAATGAGATGGCAAGACTGAACATCGATATCTTAGGAATCAGTGAACTTAAGTGGACAGGAATGGGCGAATTTAACTCAGAAGACCATTATATCTACTACTGTGGCCAGGAATCTCGTAGAAAAAATGGTGTGGCCTTTATAGTCAACAAGAGAGTGCAGGGGTCAGTACTGGGATACAATCTCAAAAATGACAGAATGATTTCGGTCCGATTCCAAGGCAAACCATTCAACATCACAGTAATCCAAGTCTATGCCCTAACCACTGATGCAGAAGAGGCTGAAGTGGACAGGTTCTATGAAGACCTACAACACCTCCTAGAACTAACACCAAAAAATGATGTCCTCATCATAACAGGGGACTGGAATGCTAAAGTAGGAAGTCAAAAGGTAACTGGAATAACAGAAATGTTTGGCCTTGGAAAGCAAAATGAAGCAGGGCAAAGGTTAACAGAGTTTTGTCAAGAGAACACACTGGTCATAGCGAACACCCTTTTCCAACAACCTAAGAGGCGACTCTACACATGGACATCACCAGATGGGCAACACCGAAATCAGATTGACTATATAATTTGCAGTCAAAGATGGAGAAGCTCTATCCAGTCAGTAAAAACAAGACCTGGAGCTGACTGTGGTTCAGATCATGAGCTACTCATTGCAAAATTCAGACTTAAACTGAAGAAAATCGGGAAAACCACGAGGCCATTCAGGTTTGACCTAGATCGCATCCCTGATGAATATACAGTAGAGGTGAAGAATAGATTCAAGGGTCTGGATTTGATAGATAGAGTGCCTGAAGAACTATGGACGGAGGTTCGTGACATTGTACAGGAGGCAGCAATCACCACCATCCCAAAGAAAAAGAAATGCAAGAAAGCAAAGTGGCTTTCTGATGAGGCTTTACAAATAGCAGAGGAAAGAAGGAAAGCGAAAGGCAAAGGCGAAAAGGAAAGATTTACCCAACTGAATGCAGATTTCCAGAGAACAGCAAGGAGAGATAAGGAGGCCTTCCTGAATGAACAGTGCAAAGTAATAGAAGAAAACAATAGAATGGGAAGGACTAGAGATCTCTTCAAGAAAATTGGAGAAATCAAGGGAGCGTTCCATGCAAAGCTGGCCATGATAAAGGACAAAAACGGTAGGGACCTAACAGAAGCAGAAGAGATTAGGAAAAGATGGCAAGAATACACAGAAGGATTCTTGTGAACTATGGTGCTGAAGAAGACTCCTGAGAGTCCCTTGGACTGCAAGAAGATCAAATCAGTCAATCCTAAAAGAAATCAACCCTGACTGTTCCCTGGAAGGCCAGATAATGAAACTGAAGCTCAAATACTTTGGCCACCAAATGAGAAGGGAGCACTCACTGGAGAAGACCCTGATGCTGGGAAAGACTGAAGGTCAAAGAAGACGGGGACGGCAAAGGATGAGATGGTTAGACAGTGTCATCGATGCAACGAACATGAAATTGAGCCAACTTCAGAGGACGGCGGAAGACAGGAGGGCCTGGCGGGAGCTGGTCCATGGGGTCGCGAAGAGTCGGACTTGACTGTGCGACTGAACAACAACAACTGTACTGTCATTCTGCCGTGACACCCACCCACACACACCTGGCAGCAGCCATCCCCCTCAGTCTTTTCCAGAGGCTTTTTTTTTAGATTGGTGATTTAATATCATTATAATGACACAACGATCAATGTGTCAACACCTGAATTCTCATGCTTAGTCTACAGTCAATTTCCCCTTATGTCTCTGCAATGAAAACGGCTAGAGATTTCTTTTTGAAAAAGTAAACGCTGGGACTTCAGAGAACTGGATACACAGATTGTTATATTGTTATGGAGCTGTGATATTCACCTGCATATTTAAAAAGGGGGGGGGCACAGTGACAGAGGGAGGAAATGGCTGCCAAAGGGATAGGGAAAATGGCAGCCAGGTAGGTGTGATCAGGAAAAACTGAGCTTTCTCAACCACCCAGCAGCCATCCATACTTTGCTATAATCTTTCCCCAAACTTCACAGCAAAGCAAGATTGGAAAAGACGGGAAAAGCCCAGGAAACCTTGGAGGTACACAAACGCACCACACTGCTGGGGGAAGCTGGGGGGAGGGGAACCCTGCTTCTCAAGAGCATCAAACCTAGGGCAAATAACCTGTTTGGAAATGGCCTTAGACGTACCCACTTTTACTGTAGTAATTGCGTGCGTGCATGTAAATTTAAAAAAACAGAATTATGACAAATGCAAGCAACCCACATGCAGTCAAACCTTTCAGTGCCCAAGAGTTATGATCTACTGAAGACTGCACAAACAGAGCAGAAACAATTTCAAAGACTGCTGGTGTGAGAAATGGTGTATCTGGATTTCTTTTTTTGGCAGAGCACACTGAAGAACCAGTGAAACTGTAATAATTTCCCCCCAAAAAAATATGCCATTGTGTATAATTAAATGTTAAGGTATTGAGACCAAGAACGAAACTGACTCAATCTCTCCGTGAAAAACAGTAATGTTTAATACTCATAACTTGGGCTCCACGTTTTGCTTCATCACTTGTTTCAGTTGGGATACATTGTCTGCATTCCTCTGTGGAAATTAAAAGCAGTGTTTTAATTGCTGCTTGAAATATGCATGCCTTATGTTATCATAAAGGAAATGAACATAACCTAGGAACAGTTTGATGTTGGCAAATACCACAGCTGCACACAGGGCGTTCTGGAACAAGGCAAAGGACTTGTTCCCCAGACCACACCAGAAGTGTTTCTGTACTGGCTTTTGAGCGTCAGCATCAGGTACAGTTTTATGTTTATAAAGAAGGAAGCAAAAATATTTGGGGGCAACACTTTGCACAGCATCTTGTTCTGTTCCTGGTAGGCACAGGGTATTCTAAACTTGGTGGCACCATGAAGCCAGGGCACTGGGAGAGTTGTATTCCAGATGGTTCTGTGGCGTTTCAACTTTCATGACTTCAGAAAGCATTCAAAAGTATTACCTTCAAAATATCCTTCAGGTGCCTTTATATATTAAAACAGCAAAATACATTTTCTTTTCCTCGCAACAAAACATTACACATGTTCAGTGGGTTTACTTGATTTTTTTTTTTTTGCTGTTCTATTTTTACATTCCGCTATGTACCGTCAGTTTTTAGAAGCCCTCAAGTTACCAGTGGAGGAACAAGAAATTCCTGGCTTAGTTCTGTGGCATGTCAGACAATCAGACCTCTATTAATGCAATCGTTGGATCTCTATATATAGTCTTCAACAAGCCATTGAAACTTCCATTCGATTCCACACCCCTGTAACATCTGATTATTAACACTTAGTGTCACAAGTTCCACCAGCTTCTGGAATTATGAATAGTGCGTTGGATCCTAACAGCCCGGAGCCTCTTTTGAGCTTATTTATTGATAAAGCAGGATACAAATATTTTCAAAACAAAAACAGCATAGCTCCAGCTGTGGACAAGATCTTTCCTATCTCTTTTTTCCCATGGAGTTCCCCTGCAATTTCCAAAAAGATTTTCCAGAACACTGGCCTGCAGCTTTGGGGTGGGGTCCACAGAAAACTGGTGCCCCCGCCCCATTCCCATTTGTGTGAGCAGAAGCACCTTCCACTCATCCAAAGTACTCTCTGGCTGGATTCTACAACTTAAGAGGCAAACCTGAGAAAGTGATGCGGTCACTCAGCTGGTCAAAAAGTCCTCCCTTCTAGCCCTGTCCTGGATAGCCCAGGCAAGCCCGATCTTGTCAGATTTTGGAAGCTAAGCAGGGTCGACTGTGGTTAGCACTTGGATGGGAGACTTCCTTGGAATACCAAGTTGGGAGGACAGGTACAGGCTTTATTCAGCCACTTCTCTGAATATCCTCCAGGCCTCCAGTAGGGGTCCATCACCTGAGGCCGCCATAACTTCCAGGTGCACACACACACACACCCAAGTATAAAGTCATCCCTTCCATAAGGCTGAGGTGGAAAGTTCTGTCAAGTCACAGTTGACTTAGGGTTATCCCATAGGGTTTCCAAGGCAAGAGATGCTCAGAGGTGGTTTTGTCATTGCCTGCCTCCATGTCATGGCTGATGGGAGGAGAAGATTGTATGCTGGCAGGCTAACCTCTTTTTTTTAAGGGGGGGGGGGGGGATAATCGTAAATCCAGGGCTATCTGCCTTTATGTATTGGCATTTGTTTTAAAAAGGGAAGTTGCCTGATATTCAGGGTCATATTAATTTCAACAGCTGGATTCAAGTCCAGTAGCACCCTTAGAGATCAACAAGATTTTTTTTTTGGGGGGGGGGGGGGTTATAAGCTTTCAAAAATCAAAGTTCCCTTTGTCAGATACGAGTTGGAATGGAGATCTCTGAATCCTTATACCCCAGTCGGAAGGTGGGAGGGATGCTGCGAAGAAGAAACTCAGGATGCAGAGGTACGATGCACATTGTAATAAGCTAGATCAGAACAGTGGAGAATACTTAGGGGCAGAAAACTAGAAACTGTAGCGATAGACGAATGCTTAATTGGCACAAATGAAGTGCATATTCTGTACCGTGCTTCTGCAACAGTCCCATTCTATTTGATCAAATGCTTTTGGGACATTAAACGGGGGGAAATATTTAGATTTTTTTAAAAATACCAACAGTTATATTTTCATGTGTCCTGAGGCTGATCATTTAATCATCCAAGAAACAAGATATCCAAGAACTGAAACCTGATCACAGGTGTTAAGATTAATTAATTTGCAGCTCATAAGTAACAAGGATTCAGGCAAAAAAAAATTCAGTCTTCCGAGCTCTCCTCTTGTAAGGGGGGGGCAGCTGATTGAAGATTTTCTCATCCGATTTTATGGTCATTCTGCCTTACTAGTTTTACTGCTGTGGTTTTTATACTGAAGACTGAATTTTTATTGTTTGCATGCTTTCCGACTAGGAGAAGAAATGTACACCCTTGCTTTTATTGTTATAAGCAGCCTTGTTAGGTCATCTAACCAAACAACTATGTCTTATTTGAACAAATGAATTTATTGAGCAATTTATTAGGTTTTTTTTAAAAATACAACATTTGTTCGCTCCCAGCATGAAAGACATTCAGTTATTACAAGCAGAAGTCAAGATTGATGCAGGCTTACTAAATGGCTGAGGGTAAGCCACAGTTATCAGTCAGGAGACTATACTTATATTTTATCAAGAGTATTCTGACCTTCCGTACAGAAGTCTGAAAATACTAGCCTATCTTCTGCTACACAACGGTGTGTATCCAGCCTCCCAGTAGGGCTTTCTCAACTACACTTCCAGCAGGAGCCCATGGAAATTGTCTCTGGGCATCATGCACAGAACAGGGAGCAAACTGTGTGTGTGTGTGGGGGGGGAATCAGAAAAGATTGCCATTAAGTCGTCGTAATGGAGGGTTTTGAAACATACCAGTATCTGCATATTCACAGTGTACATCTTTTATGAGGTAATGGAATGCAACTTTCTTGCTATCCCTACCTTGCTGCAGCAGGAGCGGGCGGGGATGCAAAACCATTCATGCTCCACCCATGGAAGTCATGCTCCACCCATGGAAGTGTCACTGGAGTTCATACTCTTTTAAATCTTTTCATTTACTATTTTAATTGAACTGTGCTTCTTTCAACATGTCTGCGCATACTGAGTAGTTTGCCTTTAATAGTTTACCTATTTTTTAACAGTCTCTTCTAGATGACGTTAAATAAACATCAGATCTGGGGGATTCGAGGTCACAACTGCTTACAACCCACCCCAAGATATATTATTTGCTGCTCTAAATCTGGACAACCAATCAGATGTCCAACGGCCGGTCAGAAGCCTTGCTGGGCAAAAGCTCCACCTGGCCCTGCCTACTTTCTAGTAACACTTGGCAGGCATCTGGAAAGGTGACAGTGCATGCGGTGGCACCCGTCCATACCACACCAGGGATCCCAGCTTTGAGAGTTTTAGGGGAACTCAACAATGTTTACTGAACTGGTTGGTTTCACATACATTTCAAAGCAACCTTAACTGTTGGGATGAGACGGCAAAAGGGAAAAGAACATCTGTAGAAAAACCAATGTAAGAGACATTAAGTTGAGAGCAAAAGTAGCATTTAGGTGCAAATACCATGACCATGAAGCAGGGAGAAAACCAAAAGGTTCAAATTGTGTGCGTGTGTGTTTTTAAAAAATTAAATCCTGAGGACTTTTCTCCTAACCCGCCTCTCACATTTGTTTCTAGAGAGCTATTCTAAGCGTGTATCGCTCAAAGAACAGTTTGTATAACGAGGACAAAGTGCACATGCAATTTGGAAGGCAGGAATTGAAAGAGGTAAAAAACACAACACAAAGCAAGGAGATAGAGAAGGGCAGACTCCCCTTGCACTGCCTGCAACCTGATGAATGCTTTAGCCTTGCTGGCTCAGTAAGCACAGAGAGACAGCAAGGATTTTAACCAATGCTCCTTCTAAGCTGTGGAGTCTTGTGAACATAAATCCTACTTTGTGAGCTACTGGCATTAAAGTTGTGAGCGAGCAATTTGGCTATCGCTTAAACTAGTTTGCTCTGGAGACATCCTTCCTGAGCTAAGACAAAAATGGGTGAGCCAGAGGCTAAAATACTGTGAGCCAGCTCACACTAACTCAGCTTAGAGGGAACACTGATTTTAACCATGGGTTTCTATTTCATAACTGGCGATGAAGAACCACAAGAAGACAATAATCAAAATTCTTCAGTTTACTGCAGACTAGCAACAGTTCTTGGGCAGTCTGGAGTGGGCTTGCTGGTATGAAACTGCCCAATGTCTATCTAAGATGCAAAATGCACGCAGCAATCAAATGCTTGTCATTTATGCAGCATCAATTGTTAACTTCTTTCATCACCCCTGCAGAAAAGCTGTGGCCTGTTGCATTCAGTCAAACATGTATTGTTTCATCTGCAGTCTAACTTTAAGGACCTGCTCTTGCTGAAGCGGCACACACAAAGAGAGGTTGGATGGGACCAGAGACATGACATGCAGCTCCACGCCAATGAGACACTTAGACGCCAGTCACTACCCTAAATGAGAGGTACAGAATTGTAATTATGCAAAGGATGGCGTTGTGCTTTGATGGCCCCAGAATCTGATACTGTGGCCTGTCCCACTCCCAGGCCAACCTCCTCTTCCTATCCAGTTTGAGACCCAGTTTGGTGTCGTGGTTAAGAGCATGGACTATAATCTGGGCAAACCAGGTTTGATTCCCCACTCCTCCACACGCAGCTGCTGGTGTGACCTTGGGTCAGTCATAAGTTCTTTCAGAGCTGGTCTCTCAAGTGCAGTTCTTGGGAGAGCTCTCTTGGCCCCACCTACCTCACAGAGAGTCCATTGTGGGGAGGGGAAGGGAAAGGAGAGAGCCATTATGCCTAACATCCTAATCCTACACAGTGTACCCTGAAGCACAATAGTTCTTAAAATTGGACTCGTAATGCAAAAACAAATGACTGCCATATTCACCAATCATGCTCAATGACACCACAGATGCTAAGAAATCAAACATGGAGCTCTATGCAAAGTGTAGTTTCTTTTTTTAAGGGAATATAGCACGAAGTGCAGCCCTTGGGGCTATGATTTAAAGGGCGAGAGAAGCGTGTTGCTTAACTAGTATGTCAGGCTAGGCTGTTACCCAAAGCAGCCCACTGAGAGCACAAGGACACACATACACACCCGAAAATCTGTTCCTGATGACCAGAGACCGTCTGGACCAGGATTCAAATGCAAAGAGCTGACAGTGGAAAGCAAAACCAGCAAACTCAGTCAGAAGTGATTTTTACTTAGACGGAGCTGGCTGGATCCCAGTCAGTGAGACTGCAAGCAGATGAACGACGTACAATGGCGCATTTTAGACTTGAGAATCTGCTGGGCTGAAGCCTGTTAAAACCAAGTTCTCTTCTTCGCACACAGTGATACCATGTATTGGGCTCCATATTTGCAGGTTATTGACAGGAAAAATCCCGTTACAGGCTGGAAAAGTGTATTTGCCTGTCTTCTGCCTTGTTTTTCTTGTATTAAATAACATGACCTTACCACTAATCCTATCTATTTTAGCACTGTAGTACAAGAGCAGTGACAAGGCAGCTGGCTGATTTTATACAAAACTAAAATATTTTTTTAGAAGCTGTGATGCACCTGGAGACACCCCCCCCCCCGCTGCTTTGTCACACATTTATGCTTGTAAACTCTCTGGTTTTCTTTGTAATAGATTATCAGTGCCATGCTCCTGCGGTGGACTGTCCACTCTAGTAGTACAGCCAAGCCCACCTCTTCCACCGTTGTGGAGAAGCTGGTGCCACGTGCTGTGAAATTCTCCACCAGCTCAAAATTCAGCTCATGAGCTAACAGGGTAGTCTTCATCAGACCACTGCTCTTGGCCTACCTGTAACTCAGAGAAAGGCATACTTAAAGTGTATGTGCCGTGTATTATGAAGGGCCAAAGATGCACATTGGACACTGGAAAGCAACATTACAGAGTGATAATGTAAGCGGGGGGACGGGGGACGCATGAGTTTGTCTTAAGAAACTGAAAATCAACATCGGGGCCACGTGAATAGCTTTGCAATGGGCAGCATCCTGCACTACCACTGCCGTGAAGCACATGAGGGCGAGTGCTGTGTTGCATCTGTCCCCAGCCTTCAGTTCCACTGGAAATTGCCAGTACTAGCCAAACCGTTTGGATGATTCAACACAAAAGGTGAGGCTATACATCCAGTTCTGCAGGTGCTGTCATATTTATTTAGCAGCTAAATGAGAGGCTTTTTTTAGAAACAGGAAGTGTGTTCAGCCAGCCAGCCAGGCAGCCAACCCACCGCTGAATAAAAAAGAAACACACACAGGCTCTCTAGATTTCTAACAGGCCCTCATTTCATTTCACTGCAAAAAACCCCCGAAGACATCGTTCCTCTCTCAAATCTAACCATCCCCTATGGCTTACAAACAAAGTGGATCCCGGCAAATCCCTTCTAGAAAGCACGTGACCGACAGGATTTCGGTTCTTTGCATTCATGTAACTTTTAACAAGGTTGTGAAGGGATTAAGATTATTTGCTGCCGACATCAGGTTGTAAATTAAAGGGTGGTGGTGGTGGTAGAAAGTGACGTCAGGCTACAGCCGATTTATGGCAACTCTCCCACAGGGTTTTCAAGACAAGAGATGTTCAGAGGTGCTTTGCCATTGCTTGTCTCTGCGCCATGACCCATGTCTCCCGTCAAAATACTAAACCCCTACTCAGCTTCTGAGATCTGACGCGATCAGGCTAGCCTGCGACGTCCCGGTCAGGACAAATTAAAGGATTAAAAATAAGGACTAAAAATAAAATTGAGCCATCACCCCTGGGGGGAAAAAAATTACAAGTGTGATCTGACCAACACCAAGCACTCTAAAAATCCCTCAGTTGCAGTGAGAGACATAAGCGCACACTTAGTTCTCCATGCTGCTTATGGGGACAGAAACAATTTCAAACCAGATTGTACCCTACACATGCATCAAAATACTCCAGTACAATATTTAGACCAACAATGCCATAAAGGTTAATTATGGAATTCATCAAGTGATATCTATACTGCAGGACACATTTTAACCCCGCGAAACGTGCTCCCCATTCAGTTTTTGCCTCAATTATGCTAATGCCATCCATAGAATATCTAATAATCATAATTAATTATCACAATTAACACACACAAAAACATGGTATGATGCTAATGTGTAGGAGTTCTTTGACTCTTGTGCTACAACTGAACTACAGTCCCTCTCTCTAATAGTGGGAGTTCTGAGGCCAGGATTTCTTCAGAGTTTGTTTGCTCCATAATGAAGCAGCAACATTCACAGCAAGTGAGTCTGAGCAAAGCTGAAACTGAAACTGGGGGAGCAAGGTAGGGTGTGCAGATAAACAGAAGAAACACATAACAGAATACTTTCCCATGATATTCTAGTTTTCTGTTAGCATCAAGTATGTTGTTTTCTTTTTTTGCACTGAGGAACATTCAAGCACGACATGGCCCACTTATTACCTGAAATGGTAGTTTGCTCTATTGCCTCATAATGCTGCCTGCATACGTAGACCCTTTCTTAGGGCCAAACTAAATATGATTTTGGGGAGATCTGTGGACAGGCTGCCTACATTTTTTTTTAAAGTGTAATGGGCTGAACTCTGATCAGGATAGTGAAGATAACCTCAGTCAGAACCTCCACTCCCAGTTGCGATTTCTGATGGACTGCCAAGGGTTAATGTCTAACAGAGTCTGACAACCTTCGAGTGACAGGCTGTTCAAACGAAATTGTGTTGCGTGTCAGTTAAGGAATGATGGTAGGGAACTGACAGGAGAAGAAGGGACAGTTAAGCACTGACTGTGGAGTGAGAAGGAAGCTAAGGGTGTAAGTGGATCAAGGAGGATCATTTGAGCCAAAAAAAGGAAATAGCTTCCATTAAAGAAAAGTGATCCCCCTGCCCAGTTAAGAAGGGAAATAGTTTCTAGAAAAGAGGAGTTGATCCCTGGTCTGTGTATAAAAAAAGGTTTTTGGGAATTTGGTTGTATGTTCCTGCCTTCTAAACTTTATGTGTTGGTGAAACTCAGAAACCTATACTTGAGTGTTTAAGCAGAAACTGAAAAGAAAGCCTCTCTCCTAAAAGTTTTAAAGACCTAGTTGGATAGCAAATACACTTACTTGTTGGCAACAAATTATCTGGTGTTTGTATTCATACTTCAGTTTTATTATCTGTTCACCTCATACATACTACATGTGATTTTTGTGTGTGAGTGTGTACTTGCAAGCCTGGAAGTCATGGTGACTTCTGGCGACCCCTAGTGGGGCTAGGGCATTTCCGAGAGATGGCTTGATAACCTGCCTCTGCGTCCTGGGCCTGGTATTCCTTAGAGGTCACCCTTCCAAGTTCTTGCCAGGGTCTGCCCTGCTTAGCTTCCGCGATCTGAAAAGATCAGGCTTCCCTGGGCTATCCAGGTCAGGACATTTATTCTGAACTTTCAAAAGCTTCTTGTGTGCCATTTCAAAAGCAGAATATAAGACTATGATTTCACCTCTTCCCTCAGTTTCCTGGACTGGGCCAGCATTACTAATAATTACTATGATAATTATAATTAGAAATTATAGCAGCAGCAGCAGCAATAACAACAACAACAACAATAATAATAATAAAGTGACTGGGTGGAATAGCCATAGACAAACATATAAGAAGAAAATAAAGGGGCTGCTCTACAAGAAAGAAGACAGAAGGGAAAATCCTGCGTGTGAGGAAGGGAAGTGGGCAAGACTGTCATGCTATTTGCCCTGAGGAATGGAAAAACAGGTGGCTTACTGTAACTAGCGTTTGCAGTCTCTCACTGTTGCTCATACACACAAAAGCAGGAGACCTGCAAGGGTTCTTCTCCCCACACTATTTCCTCTTGCCCACCCCCTGGAAGTCCCCACAGTATCTCCCCTTTCCCTGCTTCCTTTTTACTCTCCAACTAACCTGCCTTTATTTGTCCTCCTGCTGACTGACTCTCCCCTTTCTTTCCTTCCACCCACCCAAGTGCCTTCTTCTGTTCTCCCTCCCTTCATCTTCTCTTTCTTCACTCCCCCTTTTCCCGATTCCTTCCAACTTTGGGCTTCTTCAGTTACCCCCCACCCCAAAACTGACAGAAACCAAGGCACAGGAGGCTCAGCAATACTGCTGTGGTTGTGCCACAAAACAGTCACTGAGAAGTCAGAACACAGGCTTGCAAGACTTTAGTGACAAATACACTTAAGCTACAAAATGTTGCTTCTTTTGTGTTTTTAAATCCCAAAGTGCTTTAGATTTTTTTTAATCAGTTTTTTCTGAAAACCTGAGACTTCCTGCAGGTTTGCAGAATAATCCACCCTGTCTCTGTTCCTGGCGTGATAGTGTAGTTCTGCTGATCCATGGTCTAGAGCCCAGTTCAGAATTAGATAAAACAAGAAGGGGGACCCACAGTACTCGCGGGCGGCGGGGGGAAGCTCCAGGGGAGGAGAAGGAAGCAGCAGCAGGTGAGCCTTCTCCCCTCCCCCCCCTCCCCGGCACCCACGGCGAGGCCCGTACCCCTCCAGGCCTTCTCCCTCCTCCCCCCCCCAGAACCGGCAGTGAAGCCTGAAGTCAGCCCGCCAAGCTTTCTCCCTCTCCTCCCCCCAGCGGCAGCGAGGCCTGAGCTCAGCCCGCCAAACTTTCTCCCTCCCCACCCCAGGTGGCGGCAAGGCCTGAATGGCTTACAGCCGCCGGCCGGCCAAGCCTTTTCCTGCCCCCTCTCCCTCCCTGGCAGCAGCAGCGAACCAGGCACAGGGAACGCTCTTTTACTTTTGGGGGGATTTAAATATCCCCTGCATATTTTTCCCAAGTTTTCAGATTTTTCTGCACATATGGGGATTGCCCCAAATGTGCAGGAAAACCTCCCTGACCCCCAAGTGCCCCCGATGTACTGATTTAGATATTTGCACGGAGGAGGCATGTTGGGATTAGATATATAGATAATATGCACCTATGCAGAAATAAATCTGTATATTCTAGACCAGGGATCCTCAAACTTTTTAAACAGGGGGCCAGTTCACTGTCCCTCAGACCGTTGGAGGGCCAGACTATAGTTTAAAAAAAAATCAAGCCATGGCGGGGCTTCACTCGCAATACAGACACACTTCCCTCCAGCGAGGGTCTCTCTGCCGCTCCACTCCAGAAACCTGCTAATTTAGCCCCGGAGTGCCTTATTGCAGGGCTCGAGGTGAAGCAATGTTTGTCTTAGCTCAGGAAGGAGGGCTCCAGAGCAAACTAATAGATGTCTGAGCCAAATTACTGGCTCACAACTTGAATGCCAGTAGAATTTTTGCTCACTAGACTCCACTGCTTAGGGAACATTGCCGGGGGGTGCTTTCTCTCACTCTGCAGGCCCCAAGCAGTGGGGGCGGTGGCTGGGTGGCTCACACCGCCCAAGAGCTAAAGGCGGTGATGTGCTGCTGCACTTGTGCGCGAACACAGAGACACACAGGCTCCGAGCGCGGCCAGCGGCAAATCCAAGTCCTCCGCCTCCCCGTGGCCCCGCTGCCCTCCT
>NW_015173159.1:113324-127160 GCF_001447785.1 Gekko japonicus
AGCAGTTCCCAGCGCTCACCCGCACGGCGCTTCCCTTCCCGGGGACAGACAGAAGGACCCGGCAGAGGGAAAGGCCCGGCCCCTTCCCTTGCGCCGCTGGCGGGCAACCCCTTTGGCCGAAGCAGGCGAGCCCTGGAGCTGGTGGCGCTGCCAACTGGGCTGCTCCGGCATCCCCGCCCAGGACTGCAGCTCCGAGAGGTGTGGCGGGGCTCAGCCCACACGCGGCGCTCCCGTGGGACGGGGGCATGGAGGGGGGAACCACGCAGGCTGAGAGGCGACCCCAGGCCACGTGCTGCACTGCCGCTGGCGCCCGGGCCCGCTTCCCCCGCCGCAGCCTGGGAACTTTGGAGGCGAGTCCAGCTTGGTGGCCTAGTGGCGGCAGCGCCTCCGGGGCAGAGGCCGGTGTTGCAAGTGGGCCGCCCACCCTGTTAGGGTGGCGGGGGGGGGCAGTTTGGTGAGCTGGCCCTGCCGGCGGGCCAGATAAATGTTTTCGGCGGGCCGCATGTGGCCCTCAGGCCGTAGTTTGAGGACCCCTGTTCTAGACCTTGCGTATGTACCACATCTATTGCTCTACAGCCATTTTTCAGTGGCTGTAATATGCAGCCCCACCTTGTTTATTTATATAAACAGTCCCCTGAACCGTCTTGTCCCAACCATCTGGAGAAGTGACAGCAGCACTCTCTGAAATGCAGTAAGTTCTCTAAAACAGCTGAGGAGACCACAAAGATGTACCGTGTGATGTCTAGTTTGGACATTAAGCTCTCCCTTTTCCAAGAGACAACGCTGAATGCCTGCACTGCAATACCAGCAAATCCTAAGAATAAACATAGGGTAGAAGGAAATTATCATGTATTTTTACAGGGTCCACTATCAGGTGTCCACTTAAAGAATACATCCCTCCTTTTTCTTTTTCAAAGGAGTTTTCATGTGGTTTTTAATGCCATTACACGGGGGATTAACATGGCCCTATATAAATTTTAATGCAGAGAATGAGCTCTAAGACCTCCTACCTCCATCTATGTTGTGTCCTCTGCTCCTGTTCTGAGGCAGTGCAGAATGCGGGTGGGGAAAAATCCACCCCCCACCGTCTGTCGCTGGCTATTTCACATCCCACTTCATATTGCCAGTTAATTGCTCACTATAGAGCAATAGGAGGAAGGCTGGAGGAAGTGGTAAAAAAATGTGACTAGTGACATACTGGTATGTATGGAAAAAATAACCGACATACACACTACATATACTATATAACATAAACGGCATGTTGATTGAGAAGCCAAGAATTTACTTGTTAGCTTAGCACCACCAACATGCATTAAATTTGGGGTGGTTGTTGTTGTTTTTTAAAATCACCAATAAAGGATTCAAGCAATTTGTGATACAACTGCAGGTAACTGACTGTACCATAATTTGTACAGAGAGAAACCAGTAGCGTTTGCAAGAACCTCTGAGCCCACTGCAATGTGTGATATGGTTGGAGGAGGGAGGAAAAACCGTTCCAAAAACACTGATACAAGCTGTGCCTGCCATACTGCACCGCAACACATGTTGTCACATGCCACAAGCAAAAAAGCCGCCCAATAAATAAGAAAGCATCGCAATTTCTAATATGCTAAATAAACATATTTTTAAAAAAAAAAATGCTAAGAGGACATAGGGTGCATTCAGACATCACAAACCAACCTGATTTGCATAGGGCCTTTAATTCAGTTGCACGGCAGACATCCTCAAACGTTTTAGCAAGGTTTTAGTAATACTCTGTAATTAATAACTTTATAGTTTTTAGTGCTGTATTACAGTTTAATTATGTTGTGTGTTTTACTCTTCTTGTAACCCACCCTGAGCCTCTGTGCAGGGGAGGGAGGGCTAAAAAGCAAATAATAAATTAATAAACAAATGATAGATAGAGGCATGGACACAGCATGCTGCCGTACTAATGAACTTTTTGCACGTCTCCCTATTCAGTTGTGCAGAGTGCAACCGAAGGCTTCCGAGTTTAGGAATTCACGAGTTGTTCCAGTTCACCATAAGCTGTGTTCAGGCTTGTCATTGACAACCTTCTGCTTGTCGTGACATGCAAACACAGTGTATTGTTATGGTGTACCATTTGCAAGGCCAAAGGGAGAAGAGGCAGCAGCCAAGCACTCCTCCATGGCACCCAGTCAGACCCCACAAACACCTTTTTATTAGACTGAATAGCTATTCTGTTTTTTATTTTTAAATCGCTGTAAATCACTTTGGGAACCAGGTGCCGGGGGGGAAATTCAACAAATCAATATCACCCCCGCCCAAACAGGTCTCAAACACTATGGCTCTGATCCAGCCAGTTTTGTGTAGTGGCTAGGAGCGCGGACTCTAATCTAGGAGAACCGGGTTTGATTTCCCCACTCCTCCACATTCAGCTGCTGGAGTGACCTTGGGTCAGTTCCAAGTTCTTTCAGAGCTGTTCTCTCACCAGCAGTTCTTGAAAGAGCTCTCTCAGCCCCACCTACCCCACAGGGTATCTGTTGTGGGGAAGGGAAGAGAAAGGAGATTGTAAGCCGCTCTGAGACTCCAAGTGAAGGGCCGGTTATAAATCCAATTTTTTCTTCTCATATGCATATGCGTGTGAATGTTGCTGCATAAATACGGAACTCCTCTATGCACATGTGAATACCTCATCACCTCAATGGCACATACAATGGAATGAAGTCCATGACTCTACAGTGAGCAGAGAAGCCTTTAATACTTCAGGTGTGCTAGGAAGTTGCAGCTGATATTTCCAATGGAGCCACCGCCTGACATCCAGAACAGTTCGTTTATGCAGGGATGAGTCAGCCCTCCCTGCACTTGGGGAATTCAGCACTACCCAGAAAAACTATATGTGATATGGCTTGTGTATAAACAAAGATTAAAGAATGCATTAAATACAAGCACTAATCTAGTACCAATTTGCATAGTAGCGCTGCACGTTTCCTTACAGCACTGATCTTAAAGAGGTCTGAAGGGCAGCACGTGCAGACAGAGAACAGGCCCTGATGAGCTGAAAGGTAATGACGGGATCATCCACAAAACAGCACTTACCCTGCTACAGAAATACAATATAAAAATGGAGATGATGATGCAGAATCTATTTCAGGAGACAGCAATAGAAAGAAAACTGAGCTAATTAAAAAAATATCCAAATGGCCAGGAAAAGCAACACATACACACACGCTAATTAGTTTTGCATTGCTCATTTTCAACTATTCCTGTACGTCCAAGGAGGAATATGGGCTTGATTTGGTCTAAAAGTGTCCTCCCAATGCAAGTCACCTACCAAACCACTTCTGAAATCAGGTCTTTCAAAAACAGTTTGTGATACTGCTTATGAATGGAATTTGGGGTGTGTGTGTCCCCTACTGATATTTTTACAAAAGCACATTAGAGTCGCTATCTGGATTTCTGAAAATTCTTTTGATCACAGTTTTTAGTGACTTAAAACAGCCATGGAAAAAAACCTCCAAAAATTGACTGAGATGGCATAGGGCCGCCTCCTGACCCAAATGTCTATTCCCTGCTCTTTCACTATTACTGCTTTTCTTGAATGCTCAGGAATTGAGGGTAGCTGTGGTGGTAATTACCAAGTCACCCCACAGATGACATGCAAGCTGGGCCATTAGATTGATATAAAGCATGATTTAAGGCAAACATTGACTAATTAAATTTTTTTGGGGGGAGAGAAAACCCTCAGTGTAAAACAACTAATGTTAGCAAGTCTCTGAAGATAAGCTCACAGGATCTTCTCAGAGCCCAACCCTACCTTAATCCCTTGTCTATATGCATCATTTCATGGGTCAGTTAACACACACTCATTACAATACATATTTACTGACCCACATTAAGCCCCTCCTGTGAGCAATTATTAGAAATTGCTCATTCCTCATGGTATGATCAACTGTCGGGATGAAGGTTATGATTAACTTGGGGTGGGGGTGGGGAGTTAGTCAACAACAGTGCCTGCACGGGACTTGGTATTAATTAGTTTGTATTAAATTGACACCCTGCCTTAAAGTGAACAACTTGTTTACTTGGTGGGAGAATACGGTACATGTCTATAAAATTATGCACAGTGTGGCACGCGCGCGGGCGAGAGAGAGAGAGAGAGAGAGAGAGAGAGAGAGAGAGAGAGAGAGAGATATTTTTCTTCCTCTCCACTAACACTAAAATTTGATGGGCACTGAAGCAGGAAAAGACAAAAGAAAGTTACTTCTTCACACAATGCATAAGTAACTTATGAAATTCACAGCCACAAGGTACAGTGATGGCCACTACATCAGACAGCTTCAAAAGAAAATCAGACAAATTAATTCATAGGACAATAGGTCCATCAATGTCTAATAGTCACAAAAGCTGACGAAACCTCCATGTTTAAAGGGACTTCGGATTTCCTAGGGGCCATAACAAGGGGCAGGCTTCGGCCTCTGTGCTCTGCTGACCCCTGCAGTAAACACTGTCCTGGACTATGACAGATGTCAACCTGATCCTGAACGGTCCTTGTGGTTCCTCATAAAGAGACATGCAGTAATCAAGTAAGACACTGCACGCCAGAACAGAACCTCGGATACTCACCGTGAGGGTTCCTACTGCTCTGAGGTTAGGAGGGCATCTTGGAATGGAATGGGGGGTTTCCACCAATGGCTCAGGGAGCCAGGACTAAACTCTTCAACTTCCTGTCTCCCAGGTGGGAGTCACCCTGGCTCAGTGCGGTTACTTCAACGAGCTAATGATTCCAGGAAAAGGAAGGAGCAGACCAAAGGCTGCTACCCCTGCCAGGGTCCAGGGCAGCCCCTCAGGAATAGACAGCTCATCACCACGGTTAGGAGGTGGGAGAGTTTTCCTCAGAGTGGCTATGGGCCACTGAGAATGAGGGTCCCAATAAGACGAAGTGTGCCTCACCTTTGGCTTGTCGGCAGGCGAGGGCGACTTTGGGTCGGAGCGCTTAGATCCCTGGGATGGGGAGGGAGAGAAGCGGTTGACTCACGTGCCCTGCAGCTCCTCTCTCATGGCTCTCTTTAAAAGAGTCTGTAATCTCAGCAGAGCAAGGATTCCACCTGCCCACAGTCTCAGAAGACAGGGAGGAGATAGTACCTTACCCCCTGAAGATCTGTTCTAGTAGTCAAAGAGTTCCCCTGGTTCAGCAAAGAGTAAAACGGAGGAGCCTGGCGCGCCATTGTAGTCCTCTGGGGGCCAAACTGACAGTCAAGAAATCCAAGGGGGTGGCATCCAACTGGTGGCAGCTACAAGCATGGACAGCTTCAAGAGGGAACTAGATAAGCATATGGAGCGGAGGTCCATCGGTGGCTAGTAGCCACAAGGTATAGATAGGGACTCCGGGGCAAGTGATGCTCTGTATTTTTGTTGCTTTGGGGGGGGGGGGCTCAATAGTGTCCTGGCCCCACTGCTGGACTTCCTGATGGCACCTGGTATTTTTGGCCACTGTGTGACAGAGTGTTGGACTGGATGGGTCGTTGGCCTGATCCAACATTGGCTTCTCTTATGTTCTTATGGGAGCCCGGCATGCCATCGTAACCCCAGGGACCAAACTGGCAGCCTGGAGAGGCCATTTGCGCACGAGGAGCCATTTTTATGCCTTTATAGGGTGTATGTTTTTATGTGCTTTGGTTTTTGGCTCCAGCAGTCTTTCTAGGCCACTCTGGGCCAGGCTCAGTGGGGGAGCTCTCTCATTTTCAGAGGTAAATTTGTCTCTTTTACGTCCCTCCAGAGCCTTCTGGGTTATTCCCCTTCCACGTTCTTCCCACAACTTCGGAAGACCAAAATTTGGGACCAAAAAAAAAAATTGGGGGGAGACAAAAGAAACAGCAGAGCCAAGAGGAGATGTGAAGGGACAGAGGGATAGGCTGGAGAGTTAGGAAACTCAATCCCTTAACTATGAAATCGCTCTCGGAGGAAAGCAAGTGAAAAAGAACAAAGAGCTCTGCTCCAAAGCTGCACTCCCTAAGGAGGCAGGAAGCAGACTGAGCCAGGGCGACTCCCACCTGAGAGACAGGAAGTTGAAGAGTTTAGTCTCGCCTCCTTGAGCAATTGTTGGGAATCACCCATTCCATTCCAAGATGCCCTCTTCCTCAGAGCGAGAATGAGAATTTATTTATTTATTAGATTTTTACCCCACCCTCCCAGCTAGGCCGGCTCAAGGTGGCTTACAAGCAATGTGAAACACTACGATATAAAACAAAGCAAGCAGTATAAACAGTACAATATAACAATAAAATCCGATCAACATGTATTTAATATATACAGCTATTAAAGTGCTAGGATATAATTCCTCAACATAACAGACAGCCTCTATGTCTCCCTCAGATGTCCTTCAAATGAAGAGTAGAAACCTCTAAGTCTCCTTCAGATGTCCCAGGCACTTGGGCCAGGCTATGCTTGGGGGGCCCAGGGGTCGGGGTCGCTCTCCATAGACTGTCAGATGTCAGTGGTGGCAGAGGTGGAGGCGGCTCCAAAAGCCTGGCGGAAGAGCTCCGATTTACAGGCCCTGCAGAACTGTAGCAGGTCCCGCAGGGCCATGATCTCCTCCTAACTAAACTAAATGAGTTTCAAGTGGATAGCTGTGTTGGTCTGCACTAAAAGAACTAGACCCAAGCTCAGTAGTACCCTCAAAACTAACAAGATTTTTCAGGGTACAAACTTTCGAGAGTCAAAAGCGCCCTTTGTCAGATACCAGAATTTAAGTGCACCTCACACCAAGCCTGTGATATATCCCAGAAGCCAGCTGTCTCTCCCCCCCTACCCCACAATACAGCTTAGGATCTACAACTGCTATGTTGTTTAAGGTATGCATCTCATGTAAATGTCTATGAACTGGCCTTGGGCCTCTCTCTCTCTCGCGCGCGCGCCTTCCTCTGCTACATCTCTATCTGGGGAAAAGCTGACACTTGATAGAGAAACACACAACTGGACTTACGTGAATATTTTGCTTTAGTCCATTGGCTTATACTGTAATGGCGTTCCAAGCTCTTAAACAGCGAACAGCTTGGTCACTGGGGCTGTAATCCCAAAGGGCACTTCCCTGGGAGTAAACCTCATGGAATTATCAATGGACTTGCTTCCGAGTAAGCATGGTCAGGACTGCTCCCTAGGGGTGGCGCAACAACCAGGCGATTGCAGAACCAGCCACAGTTGCCCGTACTGGACCACGTCAGCATATATTTGTAAAGCTAGCAGACTGCCAGCCATCTCTTCCCACCTGGTAAGCAGGTAATCTGTATTCACCCCATGCCTTGCTAACTTAAATTGAATATAACCTGATAACAATGCAGTCCCCCAAGAACTCGGTGGAAATTTTGTACTGTGAAGATGCAACATTTCAGAGTACCTGGTGGAGACAAGAGTATTTCGGGAAGTATGTTTTCATTTAAAGAAAGAAAAAAAGGGTAGAACTTTTCAGCAAAAGGAATCTCTCTTTACCCTTCAAACTAAGTTTGCTGAAATGTTACGCACACCGCAGTAAACATTTTGGTGTTACTTTAACTTGTCCTCCAACTAATCAGTGATCACAACCCTATGGGGCAGTGCTGCTGCTTTGTAGAAGAACACATGCTTTGCAGGAGGCCTTGGGTTCGGTCTCTGGCATCTCCAGATAAAACAACAACAACAATTCAGCCAAAAACAGTTAGGAAAGATCGACACAGTGAAATGCTACACTGTGAAAAAGTGCTTTGCTACTTTCACTGATGCTACACTGTGAAAAAGAGGTTAATCGGACCAGTCCCTCCACACACACTGATGCAGCACTTTTACCACTACTTTTGGTTCACGGTACACGCTTGGATCGGAGGTTAAAACAGCCCCTACTGTGTTTAATTGAAATGACCCGCATGCATTCTTTATCCAAGTGTGTACTGCTGCTGCTTTTTCCAAACAGTACTCCACTGTATACATACGTACCCCGCTAAGGTAAGAAAGTGAGGAGGGAAAGTCCCTGATTAAAGTATTATAGGCACGCATCCCAATTCTCTTAATCACACAACACACAAACGTAAGTTCAGAGACAGCGGAGAACAGTTTCTTGGTTAACTTCCCCCATCCGATCTTTCAAAATACGTAAATACCACTTAGGTATTGCAAAATCTGAAAAACAAGGAGAAAAAGAAGAGAAGGCAGATCTTTAGAAAAACCCAGGGCCAGAGCTGTCTTCTAAAGGTCTTTCCTTCCTGTCTACTTTGGTGTGTTATGTGTGTGTGTCAGGGCTCAGCTGACTTATGGCGACCCAGTGGGGCTTTCAGGGCAAGAGAGGTTCAGACTTAGTTTGCCGTTTTCTGCCTCTGCAAAGCGAACCTGGACTTTCTCAGTGGTCTCCCATCCAAATACTAACAAGGGCCGGCCCTGCTTAGCTTGCGAGTTCTAATGAGATCAGGCTAGCCTGGGCTACTGTTACTCGGGGGTAAACCTCTGCTCCACGTGAGGTCACCAGCCATACTGAGCCCCCTTTTTTCAAGAATAATACGGGACAATATGGACAACCAACCTCCCTTGTGGGAAACGTAAGGAAGCCCTGCAACTTGGCACACCTTTACCAGATGTAAGGTACAAATGATCTACAACTTGTCTGTAACAACAGAGATGACTAAGCAACCGTGTAATTTAAAAACCCTACCAACCTGATTAAATCAGTCACCTGTATTGGCTCGTATATTTATTATTAAATTTATGTCCTGACTTTCTATTAATATGCTCAAGGCGGACAGCAAAATACAAAATAGAAAACTTGAGGTCTGGTGGTTTTCTCAAGTACAAGCAACCACTCCCATCCAGTATCTGCAGTAAGGGCGATGACTCTGCACAGGCACACACACACACCCCGCTGAGGCAACTGGTGCCCCCTGTGCCAACAAAGAGCAATGGCTAAGGGTGGACTGCCCTGGGGCTCTCCCCTCTGCTTGGAGCTGAGAAAAGTTCCCTGTTCTCGCCTTTGCTTCCTCCCAACACAACTGTGATAGCCAGGAAGGACAGGTGTCCACTCTGCAGAAATTGGACTCTCTCGACTCCTAGAACCCTTTTCTATGTTGGTCAAAAAGAGCAATCTGAACCCATGCCTAGAAGCCTGACCAGGCACAGTGCATCCAATGCAGTATTTCTCCAACTGGGGTCAGGGGTCTCGTGGGTGTGCTTGAGGATACTCCAGAGGGTCCGTGAGTTCTTTGTAAGCACGAACGGCTTCAAAAGGGTTCAAAAGGGAATTAGATAAGCATATGGAGCAGAGGTCCATCAGTGGCTATTAGCCACAAGGTATGGATAGGGGCTCTGGGGCAAGTGATGCTCTGTCTTCTTGGTGCTCGGGGGGGGGTCAACAGTGGGAGGGCTTCTAATGTCCTGGCCCCACTGGTGGACCTCCTGAGGGCACCTGGTATTTTTGGCCACTGTGTGACAGAGTGTTGGACTGGATGGGCCTTTGGCCTGATGTTCTTATGTTCTTATGAGCCCTTCTTGTGTCCATTTGGGTTAACGTGAAAATGGTCCGTTTCCTAGGAACGGGCACTCTGCCTCTAGGAAGGGGGACAGAATCCGCTTCCCCCTCTTTCAAAGGAAGTCACAGGGCTGCCATCACCTTCTTCAAAATACCCTCAGACCGCAAGCCAGAAAACACGCTTACCAGTTGCAGGGTGATCAGCCCGAGTCAACTAGAGTTCCTGAGTGGTACCAAGGAGGTGACATCCTAATTCATCATAGTTTCTTCAGCTGTAAAAGTTTTAAAATTGTTTTGCTCTGTTACCCAGTGCAAAGGATTTAATCACAGAAAGAGAAGACACGGTGCATCCACAGCTGATAAAAGCCAATGGTGGTCTTCAGCTAAGTTCTGGTTTTGTGAGATGCTGGTCTTTTCCTGCATCTATAAGCAGCTCTGAAAGTTTTCCCAGGCCCCTTCCTGCCCTTCTTCAGCGGGCCTCTGGCTAGGAGTTATTAACCAATATAGAAGTCCCTTGATGTCTCTGGTGCACAGTCCCTTCCACTCAAGGGGTGAGATTGCTTTAGCATTTGGGTCAGCTTCTTTTGAATTGCTGCTACCTTCTGAGAACTGACCCTGCAGGCCATGTACCAAAAATACAGAAATTTTATTTTAACTTTACTTCTAAAGCAGAGCTGATTTGGTTCTCACAGTATTACTTTGTCACTGCTGAAGAATGAAAATCTCCACGAGGCATATGTGGCACACCACATGCACTTTAAAGGAAAGGGCTGGCCAGTGTGCGATGGACTCCAACAAGGGAGGACGGGAGGGGCTGGGGGATCATTCCCTGCAGCAGTATGTGTCTCCATACGCCTTGAGACAAAAACATCTCTTTTGTGACATACTGTCCTATGGCCATAGCCCAAATGCTTGGGCATCTAGCAAAGAAAGAAATCTAAAGTGACTTTGTCCAAAAGTAACCGAGTATCCCCTTGGAAACTCTACTGGAATTAGCTGATGAAAGAAAAGCTAAAGATTCCCTCTTTCTTCTCATCCTTTAGAAAGCACCCAGAAGGAAACAACTACATCAGCAATACCAGTTGTGAGGCAGCAGACAATTAAAAACATACCGCTAAATGGACAACAGAAGCTAAGAGTCACTACCAACATTTTTCACTGGGCACAATTCATGCAATGTTAATCTGAATTGAAACTGGGCAAGAATGAGCCCTGAGCAGGTGGGTAAATTTGTGCAGATCAGATGATGGTGAGGACATGGTCACAATTTAGGAAGACACCACCAAAATGGAAATCAAGACCCATTTATGAACCTTCTATTTCAATTAGTCGGAGATGATACGGCCTACATGCCCTCACGTGCAAGATTTCAGGTCCTCACGTTAACACTCATTACTCTGATTAGAAAAACACTGACGGAGGAGATTGTACTCTTGAAAAATGTAAGTGGATGGAAGAAGCAGAAATATGGATGAGCTAAAGCACCGTCTCAGCAACATCTCTCGCTTAACTGAATTCTTTACAAAAGCCACAAACCGAAATATTTCTTCTTGATGCTTTTTAAACAGTGCATGAGGCACAACATTTATTCTCAATACTTAATATCCTAACCAAAAACCAACATTCCCCTCCCCCCCCGACAACAATAATGCAATAGCAACAGATGTTGATCTTCCTCCAGGACTCAAGGTAACTCGCTATGCAATTAGCTTAATTAAATAATGAGTTAATTCCCAAACAATCAACCAGAAACTAATCTCATCCCACTGAGGTAATTCGTCTCTCATTGACTGAAATTATTTCTTCAAATAAGTCTTGAACTGCAGTAGTGTCAGACCCCACAGCAGGCAATGAAGTACACACTTGCAGGAAGGTTTTACTTTATTGAAGCCATGAAGTACTTAGAACAGATTCTCTGTTCAGAATAACGAGATGTGCGTTTGACAGATAGGTTAAAGCAGATTCATAATCACACTAGCCAATAGATATGTTTCCCGCGCCCGCTCAGAAGGCTCATCGCGCGCCCAAACCCTGAGAAGGAACGGTTCTATACTTACTGATTTCAAGGACCCTACAAGCCTGATCACAACATACACGGCCTCTCCCCCTCCCCCTCCCCTGAAAAAGTAAAGGTTTTATTGTCTGGCTGAAAAAATTATTTTTTAAAAAGCTAGAATCAAATCCGGTAGCAGCTTAGAGACCAACAAGTGCTTCAGGGTATAAGCTTTTGAGAGACTCTTGAAAGCTTAAACCCCCCCCCCCCCCAAATCTTGTTGGTCTCTAAGCTGCTACCGGATTTGATTCTAGCTTTTTAAAAAATAATTTTTTCAGCCAGACAATAAAACCTTTACTTTTTCAGAGGAGGGGGAGAGGCCGTGTATGTTGTGATCGGGCTTTGTAGGGTCCTTGAAATCAGTAAGGATCCTCTTCGCATTTCAATCATAAGGCTGTCTGGTTTATATAAACCTCAGTTGGCCTAGCAGGTTCCATTCATGCAGCCGCACTGAAGGGGGAACTGGGCTGAAGAGAGAAAAGCCTTCGGTAACACTTCCTTACTTTGGCAATTCATGCTGGCTTAAACGTTATTGCAGGTAACTTAAACCATTAGTCCAAAGGGGGTGGGGTGGGATCAACACAAACAGTCAACAATACCTTTTAATAAGACCACAGTGTCACAAAAAGTGATGTGCTGAGTTTCTGAGTACTCCAGAGCTCTTCATCAAACTACAGGTTCAGCATAAAGCAAACAAAAGGGGGGGGGGATGACAAGCTGTTTCAAGCCATGATGGAAAACCATCTAGCTGGCAAAAGGGAATAGGGGACGTACCACAAATTTATTTGTTTTTTATAAGTACCCGAGGGTACACTTAAGCTGCGGTCACACGGAGCATTAGGCACGCTAGAGGGACGGAAGATAGGCAGATTTTCCGGGCGCGATCTCACCGCCACATCTGGGAAGCGTCAAGCTCCCGTGGTGAACCTGAGGCTTCCCGCGGAAGATGCGCGGTAAAAAACTAGTACCTCGGAGGTACTAGTTTCCTGAAACCGCAGGGCAAGGGCGGGCGTCTGATCGCATTTCCGGTGGTAGTTCCGGCGCCTGCCCATGTCCCCTTGCAAAAAGGTTTTTTCCCCCCAAAGTCTCCACGGATGCGCACAAGCACCCAAGGGAGCATGCACACATTTGAGTTTAAAAAAAAAACCCCAACCCCGTTTGCCCCGCGCCCTGCTTCTTTGCCGCGCCGCAGGACTGTGGAGTGATCGGCACCTCCCACAGGACCTCCATGGTAGGTCTGCTCGAGCAACCGCGCAGTTTTTAGCCCCGGGACAAACAGCCACGCTCCCCCCCTCCGCATTTTCCTGCTCGTGTGATTATATACTACAGACATACAAACATACATACAAACTACCCCCCACAACATATAACATTTATCAAGAGACTTTATCATTTCTTCTGCTTATTAAATTTCTAAATTCATTATCTATTTTACTAAGCTTATCTTCTCTGCGTTCTCAAATTACTACATTTATCTATCAGTTGCATTTACAAATTTAAACAAATTAGGTGACGTAGGTGTAAATGGTTTCATGTTGTACCCATGAAGATGAAGTAGAAAATAGCAAATAGAAAAAATAAAGCACTAAATGGTTAGATGATTTTAAAGCCATAATCTGACCTATCACTGATATTTCGCGTGGTCCTATTGAGAGGTATTGCATGGCTTTTGTTTTTAGCCAAAGTCAGTTCCGTTTAACGATTCTGATATGCATCAACTAATTAACCAGCTTAGCATAACTAAGGAACAGTGTAACACAACAGCCTTCCTGCAGGAATTACCTCACTACAAAGTTATTTTATCAAGGAGCTCATTGTTTCATGTTTCTTGTTTCAGAATTAAATATTGAACACTGACAGCCTCACAGCGTTTCAAGGATACACGTATCTTCCAGAGCAGTTTTATCTTTTTCAGGTCTGCATTAAAATTTGTGACAATTTCTCCACCATCAATTATGAGTGTATTTTTTGGAACCGGTTTTTGTTCTCGGCAACACAAGGCGTTTGGCAACTGCTGGTTTAAGTTTAATACACATCACCATTTCCTTACTGACTGACGTGGTCCCACTTTTTTTTTTTAAAGCCAAGGGATTCTGAACATTGCTAAAAGCACATTCCTCCAGATATGCAGAATTCCTTTCAGCCTTGTGTATCTCTCAAAATTATGTTTCAAACCAATTAGCTGTTCCATCTTTCTTTTGTATGACAGCTCAGCTTTATCAGACACCTGTTTAAACCATTCTGTTGCTTTCACATGCGCCACCAAAGCATCTTCCAGAGGGTAACAGCTTCAACCTTCTACAGCTTCACCAAATAAAAGAGAGTTTGGATTTTT
>NW_015173159.1:127219-155674 GCF_001447785.1 Gekko japonicus
TGAAACAGGAAATCATGGTTGAAAGCGAGACATGATTCTCCACTTTGTTATACATATTGGCACTGGAGTCAAAGATGTATATATACATATATGCTACAGGGGCCGTGGTGGCTCAGAGGTTAAGACGCTGAGCTCCAGACCAGAAGGTCTGTAGTTCAGCCGTTCAAGACCCTAGTGCCGCATGACGGAGTGAGCTCCCGTCTCTGGCCCCAGCTCCTGCCAAACTAGCAGTTCGAAAGCAAGAAACTGCAAGTAGATAAACAGGTACCGCTTCGGTGGGAAGGTAACAGTGTTCCGTGCGCCTCAGCGTTTAGGCACGCCAGCCACATGACCAAGGAAACGTCTTTGGACAGTGCTGGCCCTTCCGCTTGGAAACAGAGATGAGCACCGCCCCCTAGAGTCAGATTCGACTGGCGTTCGAGCAAGGGAAACCTTTACCTATATATACAACAGCAATGAACTATCCACAGTTGATCCACTTCTATAATGTATCTTTAAATGGGATGTGCTCCCCTCCTCCAGTACATTTAATGGGGACGCTCTGCCAAGGCTCATTCCTCCACCGTTTGCGTAGTTAAAGCATTAAGAGGAAAGCCAGTTGTATTACTTTGGGGGGGGGGTGCGGGTCCTTAGTGGTCAGTAATCTGATCACCCTCTTCCTCCAACATCTCATCAGTCCCACTTTAAAATGTGTTTGTATAATAAAAGATTTCCAACTGCTTGCTGACAAACTTTTGAAAGTACATGCATAACTTGTCTTGCTAGTTACTTACTGATATACAAGGTACAGTTAAACAGGAAGCAATGATTTTTTTAAAAAAAACAACCCCCCTCCCCCCGATGTTACTGTCATCTCATAAGCACCAGAATTCCTTATTGTCATTTGGCAAGACACAGCTAATGCAAAACTCAAGCCATTTGACTTCAGGAGATCTAGTAATCCATTACCAAATGTACTCAATCTTTAACCTCCTCGCGTCACCACTATCCTTTCAACAGAAGGTCATGCTGAATACAACACTGCGTTGGGTACAAAATTTGCAGCGTGCTGGCTTCCTTCGCCACCACGATGGCAGCATATATACACATTTGGTTTTTGTTTCTCTTTTAGACTTGATTAGGGCGCTCTGAAAAAACCAAGAATACAAAAGAAGTCAGCCCTCACAGTTGATGCGACCTGAGTTTCTCAGTTGGACAAACTTCAGGCCATATCATTTGACTCCCACAGTATTGCACTTTGAAGGTATTCGGACTAATCATCAAGAAGAGGGTAAAGGTGCTTTCAGAAGTAAAGGTATAAAGGGCAAATCCTACAGTGAAAGCAAGTCCCCCCCCCAAGTGCCTGCTTTGGGGGGGGGGAGACTTTCAAATAGTGGGTGACCTGCACACTCTCAATTTAGGTGGGTTGCTGTGCTGGTCTGAAGCAGAACAAAGTCCGAGTCCAGTGGCACCTTTAAGACCAGCAAAGTTTTATTCTCCGTATAAGCGTTCATGTGCATGCACATGAAAGCTTATACCCAGAATAAAACTTTGCTGCTCTTCAAAGGTGCCACTGGACTCAGACTTTATTCTGCACACCCTGAAATATTTGTTGTCTGCATTGCTCTGGGTCAGGTAAAAATGCTGAATTTCAGTACGCCGGGGGAACACGGTCAACTGTACTGCACAGCCTTTTTGAAGTGCATCAAGTCATAGCGTGACCCCAAATTCTGCCACACACAGTTTCTTTTACATACAAATTGTACTAAGGAAGAGAAATCTGTACCTCTTTAAAAGTGGTATGTGGCCCCTAGTTTCGAGGGACTGCTAATTTCAATATACACCTTGAGAATTAATGTGTATAGATCTCCTTCGGTATCAAGTTACTGTACTTATAACACAGAAGTAAGTACCAGTGGAACACTGCTGGCACTTGAATGAGCTAATCCTGAGTCTTGCATCCATATCCTCAAAGGAGACGCATGCGCCAGACAAACGGCACGATGCTGTGAACAAGACCCAGCTAGAGCAGCGCAAGTGTCATAAACCACAGCAGCAATGCTTTAAGAACGGCATATCCTGCCCCAACCCTGCTGGCCGCCTGCCCTCTCTTGTCTCTGACTGCAAGCGGCCAAACGTAGCAACCAGTTCTGTTTGGCCATCAGAAGGGAAGCCAGGTGGGAGAAGAGAATGCAGCAGCTTTATCCAGCACCAGACCTGAGTCACTGGGACAGTTAACAAAACTCTCCTGCAGTGCAAAGTGGTTTCTCTTGGACAGGCTTTACTGCCTTCTGCCAGCTGCAACAACCAATAGCATTTCAGATCCAGAGCCAGTAGGGAAGTGAGGCAGAAGCACATAATGCAGCGAGGCAGGAGAGACGCCGTTCCTGTTGTTGGGCCTTTGTGGTTCAGAGCTATCAGCGGCAGGCCTGACAGTTGATATTTTTGGAATGTCGCCCGCTTGAGCGTGGAAAGCTACATTCATTCTAACCTGGAAACGGGTAGTGCCAACTACACCTATTCATTAACCTCTAAGTATTGCAAGATTATTAACCATGACTTCCTGTGAAGCTCTTCACTAGCTGGAAATCTCTGTGGCTCTTTCTCTAGCCCTCGACTAGCGATGCATTGATGGCCGTCAGAAATTTCTTGTCAACGGGCCAGATGGCAGCAACTTATAGGTCACCGAGGTGCAAAACACTGAACTTTTGTGCAGTCAAGAAGCATAAGAAAATTCGTCTCCAAATATTTAACCTGGCTTCTCCTGGAAGCAGAGCTGTATCTAGATTAACTGACACAGAAAAAAAAAATATCTCTAAATCTGCAAGGGGAGTGATATAAAGAAAGCTATTCAAGAGGTATCTCTAGGGGGAACCACAAGAACTGTTGTTACGTTTCTCAGCTAAAACATGGGGAGAAAGTTTTTTCACAACGAATTATTTAAACCAGCTTAAAAGTGTAAGAAGGCAGCAAGCAGGAAGCTGTGGGCCACGAATCCTTTTCAATACATCAAAACATCTGATTACATTCAGCGCAATGTCTTCCCTACAGCTACAGAGCATAGCATAGGTATTAACAGCACCAATAAGTCGAAAGAGGTTCAGACTCCCACTCTCATCTCTTTTTGATATTTTACTAAATCCACACCCCCGAACTCCCAAGCGACCCCCTTCCAAGCACAGGTAACCTGTGTGTTAACTTTGGAAAGAGTCCTTGAGATGCTGCCCTTTACAAATCACTGATAAAGCCTTTGATTAGGAGCTGTGTCAACAGTATGTGTGGTGATCTATGCACCTTGCGAACATGTCTTCTGAACCATTCACTGCAAGCAGAGGAGAGCGAGAAAAAATCTGCAGGCCATTCTCAGTTCCATCTGAATGATTTTTGTGATGGAGATCAAACAGGTGTGCTTACTGCCCATTACTCAGATGACCTTTTTCCGGCCACAAAAAGCAAAAAAAATAAAAATGCAGCCATCCACAAGCAGCAAGAAGAAGAGGAGGAGGAGGAGGAGGAGGAGGAAGAGATTGGATTTATATCCCCCGCCCTTCACTTGGAGTCTCAGAGCAGCTTACAATCTCCTTCCCCTCCCCACGACACCCTGTGAGCAATGCTCTCTCTAAGCTGTGGAGTCTTGTGAGCAAAAATTCTACTTTGTGAGCTACTAGCATTAAAGTTGTGAGCGAGCACTTTGGCTACTACATAAATTAGTTTTCTCTGGAGCCCTCCTTCCTGAGCAAAGACAAAAATGTGTGAGCCGGAGGAAAAAAACTGTGAGCTAGCTCACACTAAATCAGCTTGGAGGGAACACTGCCTGTGAGGTAGGTGGGGCTGAGAGAGCTCTGAGAGAGCTGCTCTTGAGAGAACAGCTCTGAGAGAACTGTGACTGACCCAAGGTCACCAAGCAGGCTTCACGTGGAGGAGTGAATAACCAAACCCAGTTCTCCCAGTTTAGGGTCCGTGCTCCTAACCACTACACTTGACTCTTTACTTAGCGTTTCTATAGCACTTCAAAATGCTCCACATACATTATGTTGCAACCCTTAAAACAGCCTTGTAAGGAAGACCTCCATTGTCACCATACTGGACGTGGAAGGCTGAGAGAGAGTGGCTTCCCCTCGAGAACACACCTAGTGACAGACATGGAGTCTGAACCAACAACTTTCTGGATCACAGTTCCCTATGTTAGCCACTGACAACAGCTCCCAGGTAAGTAAACAAGAAAAAGCATTCAGTCCTGAATCCAACTGCATGGGCTCCCTACCTCTCACTGCGTCATCCTAAAACGGAGCTATACCCTTCTAAACCCGCCAACTTCAATAGACTCAGGAGGGCGTAGCTCTGCTTAGGTCTGCACTGTCGGCCTGCAACCTGAGACTTAATTACCCGCTTCTCTGTGCTGAGAGTGTAAATGAGACAGGGGGCTGGCTGCAAAGGGCTCTGCAGACCAGCAGTGCTATAAAATTATGGATGATAATAATAGTAGCAAATGGTCGCATCCTTTATTATGGGCTGTGATGTCATTTTGTGACACTAACAGTTGCTTCAAAGTTAAGGGTGAGAGGCAATGGCTGGTGAGAGCCAGCATGGTATAGCAGTGGACTCTAATCTGGAAAATCGGATTTGATTCCCCACTCGTCCTCCACATGAAGCCTGCTGGGTGACCTTGGGCCAGTCATAGTTCTCTCAGAACTCTCTCAGCTCCACCTACCTCACAAGGTGCCTATTGTGGGGAGAGGAAGGGAAAGAGCTGCTTTGAGACTCCTTAAGGTAGAGAAACATGGGGTACAAAAACCTACTCTTCTTCTTCTAGTGTGTACATGGGGGGTGTTCCATGTTAAAGTATCCTGGAGTTTGCAAGGACGGCATTATATGGTAATGACATTGCCCCATCCACTTTAAATGCACCCCTGTACTTCAACTACTGTACTGCTTTTACTTTTAACTTGTAGGCCAGGCTTAAACACACCTTCCTGGACAGCAGAGCTTCCGGAACACCTGGACAAATATCCAACAACTGTGGAATGAAGATTTCTGCAAGGGAAGGTAATACATGACCTAGCCGTAGATCTATGCTTGACTACCAAAGAAGTCATGCCGGTCAGAACAGTAACAGAACATTCTTTAACTGGACCAGTCGCTAAATTGTATCCTCTCAATGAAAACAACCACCACCACCTAAGTACTAATCCAAAGTCAACCTATGGTCAATAACAATTTATACTTACTGGTGGGAAGTCAAAATCTATCTGGTTTGCTAGGTTTAATATATAGTCGATTCGAAACTGGTTCTCTGGATTGGCTAGCTCGACTGGTGGGGCCAGGTTTCCCATTGCTGTCACTATTGTCTGCATAAAAAGGATTTTAAAAGTTACCAGTTAGTGATGGGTTAAAAGACCAATTCAAAGCAACCAGCAAAATAAACATACAACCCCCACCACCACCTTGTAGACTTACCTCTATAGCTTCTTTAATATTGTTTTTAATATCCTGAATTTTCATTTTTTTCTCCCTGTAACCAAGAAAACATAGCAAATTAAATCTCTGGATGGTGAACCGATAGCTCTTGAAGGGAAAAACAAAGGTCATAAAACTTTTATCAAGACACAAAATCTTCAATAAATCTTCTAGCTAGCCACTGAATACCATATGCACACCCAACCAGAATATCTGGGGTGGAGCAGGGGTGAACGAACAGTGTTTCAATTGCAAATTCAGACTGCTCTTGTTATAATAAATCTACGACAGTGTAACTAAGTTGCACATGCTTAGAAGGAGGAAATCACCTGCTGCTTAGTCAAACATGCAAAAATGAAAATAAAATCTAAACTGCTGCTGTTTTATCAGAATGGGGGAGACCCCCACAGCTCAATGGCAGAGCTCATGCTTTGCCTATAAAAACCTCAGGTTCAATTCCCCGTACTTCTGAATAAAAGAGACCTCAAGGGTAAAAACCCTCTTCTTAAATCCTGCAACACTGCAACTTGGTCTGCACAGACGACACTGAGCTCATCCTGCCCTGGGAAAAAGGCAGTTTCATAAATTCATATGCTTTAAAAACAACTCAAGTGAAAAAAACTCATACAGGTACAGGGAGAACATGATGGGATGAAGACAGATATACCTTTAGCTGCCCTACAACACTCATTTTAGAAGAAGAAGAAGAGAAGAAGAGATTGGACTTATACCCCACCCTTCACTACCCAAAGGAGTCTCAGAGCGGCTTACAAACTCCTTTTCCCTTCCCCTCCCCACAACAGACACCCTGTGAGGTAGGTGGGACTGAGAGAACTCTGACAGAAACTGCTCTTTTTCAAGGACAGCTCTTATCAGAGCTACGGCTTGCCCAAGGCCATCCAGCCAGGTGCAAGTGGAGGAGTGGGGAAGCAAACCTGGTTCTCCCAGATTAGAGTCCGCGCACTTAACCACTACACCAAACTGGCTTTACTGAAACACACACAAACTGAAACGTTTAGGCAGAATATTATATCATGTTCAGTTTCGTTTTGAAAACTTTGTTAATTAACAAGAACACCTTTCACCTTGCCTGCCAATACCCTCCCAACCCTGCATTTTCCCTGGCTCTAGAACACATCAATTAATGGAAGTCCCTAGGTACAAACTAGGGGTGTGCACAATTTTTTCGGATTCAGCTATATTGGACCTGCCCCCCATTCAGAATTCCTGGAAAACCCCGAATTCCAATACCGGTATGGTATTCGTATTTTTCGGGAAATTACAAGTCCCCCTGGCTCCATTATACCCTATGAGACCATTATAAACAATGGGGAATCTATCCAGGGGTCGGGGGGGGGGGGCTGTTTTTTGAGGTAGAGACACCAAAATTTCAGCATAACTTCTGGCGCATCTCATCAAAAGATCCCAAGTTTCTAAAAGACTGGACTAGGGGGTCCAATTATTTGGGACCCCCAAAGAAGGTGCCCCCATCCTCCAATGTTTCCAATGGTGGGGAAAAACAGCAAAATAACAAGGACTGATGTCAAACCAGAGAGTCTCCACAGCAGAAACTGAAGGTGGGGGGATTTATCCAAATCTTGCAGAACCAGTGCATGTACAAAGTGCCCCCAAAAGGTGCCTCCATCCTCTTGTTGTTTTCAATAGAGGAGGGGGGAAGAAAGCCTTTAAGGGAAGGCACTGGGATTTGCTGGGCACTAGTACACTGCACTGGCACTGTTCGGCACTCCGTACATGCAATGACTATGTTGGGCTTGCAAACCCCCACCCCCAAACTTGGATTTGTTGAGCTGGCATTGCCACAATGGCATTAGTTCCGTTGAGCACTGTGTACACGCGCTTGCCATGCTAGGCATGCAACACCCTCTCTTGGATTTATTGAGCTGGCACTGCCAGAGTGATATTGGCTCTTCTGGGCATAGTGTACATGCACTGGCTGTGGTAGGCTTGCACTCCCCACCCCCCTGGATTTGTTGAGCTGGCATTGCCACAATGGCATTAGTTCCGTTGAGCACTGTGTACACGCGCTTGCCATGCCAGTTTCAGGGTAAAAGTTTAAAGGGAAGTGTTCCTTTAAAGTTTAAAGGGAAGTGTTACAGCAGTTGGGTTGAAGTGGAAATTGTTGTTTTGTGCATGTGCAAAAATTTTAATTCTACAGATGGCTGCCTGTGCGCATGCCCAAACTGAGAGAGAGAAAAAAACACCGACGCACGCTCCCGCGTGTGGACAGTGGGGAGCGACATGGCTGCGTAGTGATCCAGAACAAGAAGATGAGTGTGATCGTGATTCTCTAGGTTAAAAAAAAATGCAACGGGACCGGAGTAATTCAAACTGCTCCCAGCACGCCGTCTGACCACACCCAGTCTGGGGCAGTGATGCTCTGCATTCTTGGTCCTTGGGGGGTAACAACAGAAGGGCTTCTGGAGTTCTGACCCTGCTGGTGGACTGGATGGCTTCTCTTATGTTGTTATGGCTTCTCTTATGTTCTTTTGAACCCCTGAACAGGTGTCTCCTATTCTCACACAATGTCAGCACCTAAAGACTGGAATGTGATGGCCCTTGCTTTCCTTAAAAAAAACAAAAAAACAGAAAAGACAAGTCTTTAGTCTTCATGATTTCAGGTAAAAGCCTAGAAAAGTTTTTGTTCTGAAAACAGATGGGGAGGCTTCTATCACAAGCAAATATCAACATTTTACAAGGCCTCTCTGGGCCAACCCCATATACTGCAATACTTTACAGAGTCAGCCTACCAATACCTGCATACAATGAGCCTATATGATTGTGGCACAGGTATTTTATTTTATATAATCATGTTTACGCTGTAGGCAGAAAAAAACTTGAAAACCCTCTTTTGCCTTTTTAGAATGACTAAAAATAAAAAGCTTGCACACTAGCCATGAAGATGTATTTGCATCAAAATGCTTTTCCTCCCCTTACTTCTTTACCTTACATGCGAGTTTGAAAAGTATGTTTTAAAAGAAATGTGCTTCCCCCTGCAATTTCCCATTATTTGGTGTATTTTCTTCCTCAAATATACAATACAACTGAACTACGTACTCATCATGAAAGTGAACCAATGCACTAAAATGACAGAATAACAAAGAAATTTAATATCATGAGATGATGCAGCCATTCAAGAGAAGGACATTTGTGGGTTGGACAACCTTGAGATAGATCATAATGCAGACACCACTAATGTAATCACACCACAGATCGACTGTGTGTCAGATCGGCCGCTTGCCCATCACACCGTATGAACAAACACCTTAAAAAAACAGCAGTCCGTGAACTTTTCATTTGCAACAGCACTTTGGGGTGTACAGTACTTTTAACCTCTGAGTAATTTTCCAAGGAGCCCAGACCTGGACAGCCCAGATCGCGGAAGCTAAGCAGGGTCAGTTCTAGTTAGTACTTGGATGGGAGACCACCAAAGAAGTTCAGGGCTGCTATGCAGAGGTAGACAATGGCAAAACCACTTCTGCTTGTCTCTTGCCTTGAAAACCTTACGGGATCACCTTAAGTCAGCTGCGACCTGATGGCACTTTAATCACAGTTTTCCAACAAAGGTTTGGAGGATTTGGCCAGAAGACTAAACCAGCTTATGCTCAAGAGCTATGGCTTAAATGGCTTGTGGTCCAAAGCTTACATAAGCCCCAACTGCAGAATTATCCACTACACATCCTGCTAGAAAGAGCAGAGCAAGTTCTCAAAAGGCAGAGCTGACTGTAGGGACTGCAATAACACCCGAGCACTGGTAAGAGGATGGCAGCCTTTGCAGAGGTTCCCAAACGTATTTGGCCTACCGCCCCCTTTTCAGAAAAAAAATTACTCAGCCCCCCACTGGACATCTACCTTCAAGAAGTGGACAAAAAGATGCAGTTTGTAGATCTGCCCCTGGATCATTCCAGCACCCCCGAGAGGGCGGTTATTGCCCCCTTTGGGAACCAGTGCTTAGTGTATTAAAAGTTCAAGTCAAGTAGGCATTGCTAAAAAAAAATCAACCCAAAACAAAATCAACCAACACCACAGGCTACAGAGCGCTAGCTCTCCTAGGTACCATCTAGCCCAGTTAGTTTTTTAATGTCCGGTGGCGTCATTTCTCACAGTATATTTATATTCTGGTACATCGTGACTTATTTTGCCACTGTTGGAAATATTTTCAAACCACCCAGGCACAGGGATACAGCAGGACATTTTTTTTCAACCTATAGTGTATTCCAATTTCTAGACAATCTTCCTTTATTAAAAGCTTTTACCAGAGTTCAAAGCTACCGAGGGAAAGATTAAACGATAATGCATTTCAGAGTAGTGAAAAATTCCCGCAGCCATAACTGCTAGGCAATCATCATTGTCTTTACAACTGAAGTGCTCAAATCCCTATTTCTGCTTGTGTTACCGTGGTCCCATGGCATGCTCCGTAAACAAAGTGTCTTATTACACAGCGATGAACATATCTCATTTTGTGTTTGTAATGTTTACAAAGTGTACGTTTTCCATGACAATGGAAAGCCCAGAGTCCTAAAGGGTGAGCTACGTCAACCGTTTGGCTGATACCTTACCTTCAAGTGCAATTTAGCAACAGCTTTAGTTCAAGGACTCACAAAACATGGCTTTATGGAAGCGCGAAGCAATAAAATTATTTTAGCATGCTGACTTTAGTAATTTTAGAAAGAATATGCTCTTGGCTCCTCATTTCTAAAGAACGTGGCCAGACCACTTATTCCTTCTGAGGTAAACAGGGTACCACCATTACAATAACTTCTAAATCTGTTTTTTAAAAAGCCACCGTTGTACTCCAGCATCTTCCTGCTATGTCTTTCTTTAAATGAAGTAAATTTATGGGCTCGTACAGGCCTAATCCGAGCCAAGAGGAAAGATGAGGTATAAATATTTTATGAAATAACCTTGTAACAGAGAGGCTGCTGATGAGGCACTTCGGACAGCCCTACAATCCTATCCTCTGTTATCAGGAGCAGAGGAATCGCTGTGCCTAACTGCAGAAGGGGGGCTATGAATACCAATGGCTGGGTAGCCCTTGTGACAAGCCAAGAAAGCTGCTCCTATTTCCTTAGAGCAGTCCTGCAAGTTTAAAATACATAATCATTTTTTAAAATAGAAAAGAACCCTACAGTGCGCGGTGGGGGGGGGGGGAGAGTCCACCTGAACACAGGAAGCTGCCTTATAATAAATCAGGCTATCGCACCATCAAGGTCAGTACTGGCTACCAATGTGCCCTCTAAGCTGTGGAGTCTTGCGAGCAAAATTCTACTTTGTGAGCTACTGGCATTAAGGTTGGGAGCGAGTGATTTGGCTGCTGCATAAATTAGTTTGCTCTGGAGCCATCCTTCCTGAGCGAAGACAAAAATGTGTGAGCTGGAGGTGAAAAAAGCTTAGAGGGAACATTGCTGACTACTCAGACCAGCAGCAGCTCTCCAGGGTCTCAGGCAGAAGTCTTTCAAATCACCTGCTACCATGTCCTTTAACTGGAGATGCCGGGGAGCGGACTGAACCTGGGTATTTCTGCACTCCAAGCAGACACTCTACCACTGAGCCATGCCCACCCCATAAAGTGTGACAGGACTAAATATTTCAGCTAAACATCAGAAAGAACGTCCTGACAGAACGGTACCTCAGTGGAACAGGCTTCATTGGGAGGTGGTGGGCTCTGTTTCTTCACAGGTTTTCAAACAGAGGCTAGATGGCCCTCTGACAGCAATGCTGATTCTGTGAACTTAGGCAGATCATGAGAGGAAAGGCAGGAAGGGTTGTCTCAGTGCTTAGTTATCATGGCCCTTTCTTACATGCCCAAGGAAATGCCAATTGCCACTTTGAGGTCAGAAAGCAATTGTTCTCCAGGCCAGTTTGGCCACAAATCCTGGAAGGTTTTTTGTCATCTTCTGGGCATGGAGCAGGGGTCACTGGGGGTCTGGGGGGGAGTATTTGTAGATTTCCTTCATTGTGCAGGAGGGTTGGACTAGATGACCCTAGAAGTCTCTTCCAACTCTATGATTCTAGGGTGCCTTGAAAAGAAAAAACAGTAAAAGCAGAGTTCTATGAGTCTAGGCAAAGAGGCCCTAAGCATTTCATCCAGGGACTATGTATCTGATGTTGAGGAGCAAATGCCAGGAAAGGAACCATCATTCCACAGCAGAAAACCCACACCTGCTCATGACTGCAGGGACACACAAGCCCAGCCCTGTGTTTTTAAACCTGCTGACAAAATAAAAAAGCTGAGAAAAGCTCCCCAGTTATTTCTATCCTTGACTTTGATTTTCTGAACAGTTATTGGAACAAATGAATGCTCTGTAACATGCTGTGTATCCAACGCAAAGCACACACATTGTAAAACCTTCCTCAAGGGTAGCCAGTCCACACTGCATGGGCCAAAGAGTTGCACGCCAGACCATTTTGCGTGTTGTCCAGAGCCAGTGAGCATCTGAGGTGCCAGCACGGCATCCTAATAAGGGGATGTCAGGTTCAAGAACTAGCACGCCTGCCAGGCGATACCCGTGCGAGGAGGCTGCACCTAAACCAGCAATAAAAGAGGAAGAGGACACTTTACCAAAGAGGCTTCACTGGGGCTTTGCTGGAAACTTGGAGCTGCTGGAAACTTTTGTTGCTGCAAGAAGCCCCCAGTGACTGAAGAGACATGAGGATTCCTCTTTGTTTATACTGGGGTTTGTTTTATGTTCTGCAATTAAAGTGTATTCATGTAACCGCAGTACCTTGCTGAGCTGAGCTTCCTTTGACCACTCAAATCCATTAGAAAAGACCCTTGCTACCCACGGGCAAGAAAATGGCCTCTGGCACAACACACCTTAGAGACCCAACAAAGTTTTGGAGGTATTGATTTTCGAGAGTACCTTCAGGTGAAAGGAGCTTTAACTCTCGAAAGTTCACACCCCAAAAATCTTGTTGGTCTCTAAGAGTCTACTGGACTCAAATCTAGCTGTTCTGCTACAGACCAACACGGCTACCCTCTGAAATTATCTTCACATCAAGAAGGTTCTCAAAATATCCAGTATCTACGGGCCGGATCCAATGCTCACCTTCTGCCAGTGGAAGGCTGGAGGCAATTATTATTTTATTTCCAGTGCCTGAAGACACTCTGTGGCATCCTCGCTTATTGGGGAGACTGTTTCTCCTTTTAAACAGTCTCTGTGCACCTAAACTTGGTAGATTTCTGCTGCCACCAGGAATTAAAAATTCCAAATCGATCTATTTTGGTAGAATGACCCAGTGTCTGGGCGCTTCAGAGGACTATGTGGCCCTGAGGAAGGACTGTTCTGAATGCTGGGATAAGTTTAAACAAATAATGATTTATTTATAAAAGAACAAAATAGGTTTCTGGGTAATTTTGAACTGTTGTAGAAGAAAGAAAATATGACTGACAAGGCTTGGCGTCACACACAGTCTCTCATACACCAAAACTCCACTCTGACAGGTTTAGACACTCAAACTCTCTTTCATATATAGCCACACAGGCTGAACTCTCTCTCATATACAGCCACACAGGCTAACTAAAGCCCAACTGCTTCCTCTGTCATACACTCACAAAAACTCTCCACACTCATCTCTTCAAGAACACAGAATCCCCTCAGAGACATCTATCCTCCCACGCTCTCTGTCATCAGCCAATCACATCACACTTCTCTCCCTCTATCACTCTCCTTACATTACTGTAGTCAAACTAAACATTTAAAGAAACACACACACCAAAAATGGAATCATTACACACCCATATGGCATTGAATGCTATCCTGAAGTCCCCTCAACCCCAGGAGACAGTGGCTGGCAGTGGAGGAAGAGTGCTGCAACAGGAAGTGGGGAAATTCCATGAGTAGAGGGCAGCTCCCAGTATTTTGGATGCAACCCAGTGACGTTTATATGTATATATAATCTTAAACAGACTATATATTGTGGTTGTAAACATATAATCATTTGCCTGTAATATCCTTTTAGTCTTGCATGCCTAAAAAGAGCAAAAGCAGATGAGCCCTTAACATGGTGATTCCAGCAGATCAACGAAAGAGACCAACTGCCATTAGATCACTGAAGAAGCATAGTGCTTAAAAAGCCATGCCACTCCTCCCCCATTCATCAGAGGGCAGCTGCCTCAGACATTACAGAGTGCATTGCCAAAAACACCTGATCAGAAGAGGCCCTTAATACTAAATTAGGGATTTTTGGGCAGGCGCCAATTTAGGGCGGTCACTTGTCCACACAGAGATAGCAATAGGGACAAGACTTTTTCCTCTAGACCTGTTTGTAATCCTAGTAGTACCCGAGCTATAAACCTTTAAGGCACAAAAGGGTTTCAACAAGCAGCTTATACGGTAACTACTTCGTCCTAGTACTGGCAATGGAGCACTGGCTTGGCCCTCTGCCATTCCCCTAACCCATGAGGAGGTGGTGGCAGCTACAAGCACGGACAGCTTCAAGAGGGAATTAGATAAACATATGGAGCAGAGGTCCATCAGTGGCTATTAGCCACAAGGTAAAGATAGGAACTCTCAGTCTGGGGCAAGGGATGCTCTGTATTCTTGGTGCTTGGGGGGGGGCAACAGTGGGAGGGCTTCTAGTGTCCTGGTCCCACTGCTGGACCTCCTGATGGCACCTGGTATTTTTGGCCACTGCGTGACAGAGTGTTGGACTGGATGGGCCATTGGCCTGATCCAACATGGCTTCTCTTAGGTTCTTATGTCATCTAGAAACACTAGTTGTGGACTAGTCTTTTATTGAAAGGAGCCTCTACTTTCTAAACTGCAGCATCATGGAAATGTTTTCCACCATTCTACCTGCTCAGGGGCAAGGGCCAAGCACAAAAAGCCATGAAGAGGTCCCTGTGGGCTGTCACTGGGCAGGCTGTGGAAAGGCTTGGAAAGCTGTTGCTGAAAATAGGTCTTCCATATATGTTACCTTCTGCTGGCTGACAGAGAGCCCATGAACCAGCAGCCTTTTTTAACGCTGGTGGGAAGGGTGGAAGAAGCCTGTATTTAACTAATTAGCTCTCTATACATTTTTAATAGGATGCTTCTCATCATGACTTCTACTCTAGCAGTTCTCTACACCTATCCTTCCAGTGCCATTAACAACAGTGACACAAACCACAGCTGGATCTGTCTCAGGTGTGATTTCCCACTGACAAACATAAGAGAACAGATATCTCAACACTTCTATTTTTATAAAACTTATGAGATGGTTTCTAGACCATGACATCCACACTATGATTTTTCTCCCCTCTTCGAGTAGGGCTGTACTACACAACTGGAAGCATCGGATGCATTCTGAAAAACAGCAGGTTCAGATTCTCATAGGACATTCAAACATGCACTTCAGACAGACACCGGAGGACCATTTCAAAGTTATCATCTCTAACGAGGAACTGAATTTCCAAGGACAAAAGTCAGAAAGAGAATTTTCAACTAGGACCATCATCAGGGCTGGTGCTTGCGATGTTTCAATTCCATCTGACTTGGCCTTGAATATTCCATAGAGAAAAAGAACCTGTTCAAACATTGCCTTAGTCACACATAACCACTTTTAGCGGTGTCAGTGCTCTCTTCAAGTGCAGGGTGTTATGACTTAGACATCTCTTTAATTTCTTTAGAGATTTCAATCATCCCTGCCTTAAACACTTGAATGTATAGCTACAACAACCAAGAGAATACATTTGTGAGGAATTTCTGCCTGCCAAATTGATATGACAAAATAAACCTGCTCTAAAATCGGAGAGAACAATCTTAATTGCCTCATTGAAAATACACTTCACCAGGATTTTTTTAAAGCAGTATTTAGTTGACAGATTCCACCCTTAAAGTGAAAAGACCCAATAAACTACCATTCATTGCAATACCAAAAGTTAGAGAGATGAAGGTTCACTGAACTCTTTTTTGTTTCTTTGTATTCAAATCCTTTTGCGTTTGCATTAATACAAATATCGGAGATAAAGAGTTCTGCTTCCATGAGTATTTGAGAAAATAAATGTACAGCCTAGTAGTATACACAAATTTTCATGAAAAATGCAAACAAAATACGTGTAGCAGCTTTAACTTAGATTATCATTTCTACAGTATTATCTATGCACAAAATGCTTTACACATTAATTCATTTCTTCTTCGCAACATCCCGGTACAGACGTAACATTCTTGATTGCACCTATGGTTTTGGGACTGCAAGGATGCTGTGGAATCACGCGCCCTTCTCTATTAGTCTCTTCTGTCTCTGGCATGAGCCTGCAGCAAGCCATCGTCAGCAGCAGTCAGTGCAGTTAACAATGCAAATGCATATTCTATAACAAGTGAATAAACAAATGCTCAATTTATTATGTTTATCAGCAGGGGTCATTTCATAGAAAAAGAGCTAGGGGGACTCATTGGCATAACTCATTAGCATATGCCACACCCCCTGACACCAGGGGCCCGGCGGTGGACCTGCAAGGCCAGCGGGAGTGCGAGGAAGCCCCGCCAAGGCCCTCCCTGGCCCTAGGCAGGCAGGGGTGGGGAGAGGCAGGGAGGAAGCAACTTACCCTCCCTCTTCTCCTGCCTCCTCCTGGCTGAATGAGGGCTGGAAGCGGGGCGGCCGGAAGCAGGGGGCGGGGCTTCGTCATGTGCCCCGCCCCCCTGCATCTCACCCGGGGGAACTGTGTTCCCCCACGTTCCCCCCCGAAATGACCTGTTTATCAGACACATCCAGACTTTACCAGTGAAGTGTCTAAAGCCATCTCGTCTGTCTAAATTTTTTATGATACCCACGTGGAACAAAGCTACCGAGGCCCAGTTTGATAGTTACGAAAGACTACGTGGCACCTACAGGAAATAATCCTGGAGACTGCTGAAATACAGTTGTCACAGACTGGTGATTGGGAGAGCTGTAGAACTTCACTTACCCTAACAAGAACAACAACAATAGCAGCAGGTTGCAGGTCCAGGTGTTCTAGAACTCTTCTGTAGCATACTGACTGGTGCAAAAATATGGACCTTTGTGTAAGATTGTTAATGTAAAACCACAAATTAGTGTTACAGTTTACTTCACGAACTGCATTTATCAGCATAATCCCAGTACCAAGAACTAACAGATGCTATCCTGGCCCCATAAGAACCTGTATAAGGGAACACACTGTTTCCACTGCAGACATTATACTGAATTCAAAAATACTCACTTGAGAAGTAGTGTTGACACTTCATGATATTATTTGAATCTACATAATCAGGAACACTATAAAATCATCACAATTACGGGTTGGATCTAATGATTATTACCACTACCAGCCATCTCTTACCAGGGAAAATTTATTCACAGGACTGTGGGACCCATATGGAGTAACAGCCATACGGGCTGGGGAGGCAGCAATGGGGAACGGAAAAGAGAGAAATTGTTCCCTCCCATCCCTTGCATGAGCAGAGACCCATTAACAGCTGAGGAAGAATTAAAATAATGTTGTCAAAGATACGCAGCTCTGGGTTGTCTGAAGGATGATGTCTTCTATGCAAGAACAATTGCAGCAAAGCTAAGTAAGAACTGGCATTCATTTACGTATTTATTACAAGTCTAATAAATATGCCACCATCCATCCAAACTAAAAATGCTCAACTCCTGTCCAATGTATTTTAATACCATTTAAAATATTGTCTTATAAATCCCATATGATTTAAAAGACCTCCGAGATCAATTTGCATTCCTAGTATTCAGGACCCTCTGATTTTACAACTCCTTCCCAAAACAGATGCTTGAAATTAGTTTCCACTTCAAATCATTTTTCCTTGCTCCATAGTATTTACACTTGTGTAGAAGCACTCCCTCTTTGCAGTGAAACCTGAAATTAGTTCAATTACTGCAACTCTATTTGTTCACACAACAGAAACAGTTTCTGCAATGTAGGCAAAATTTACTAAGGAAGCTAACCTGGGATGGTGATCCTTTGTAGTCAGCACAATAAATTTAGATAATTCCGATCCATAAAACCAACCCCAGTAAACTAATTCTTAGTCAGAAGCGTTGAAACTCTAAAGCACAGGTTATCATGGCCCCTGATTTCTTTGAAAGCTGTAAGCAAGCAAGCAAGCAGCTGGCACTCACTAAGTTATCACATCTGGTGTTTATTTCCTTAAACTTCCAACCCTTTAAGGAACTGTTAGCTGACCAATTAATACCGACCTGTAATTTAAATAAGAGTTTCCAGAGCAAATCCCATTCTAACAATACATCCATAACTGCAATCCATTACTGAAACAGACCAGGACTTATTAACAGCAACTATTTTGGACTATGATAAAAAAATTATTCCCATTGCCAAAATTTTTGAAGGGAGCAGAACATATATCATGCACCATTTCCTAGCAATTAAGTTCCTATTTTAAAGCCTTTTCAAGCTACAATCAGCTGCCAGAATAAGCACCTTTTAAACATTGGCCAACTCACCTATAGCTATTTTTAATGAGTACTAGAGCCTATACAGGTACAACGCACAGCACTTAAAAAAACTATTTTAAAATACCAATGGTTGTGAAGACTGAGACAGCCTTACAGATGTGAGTTCAGATTGCATTTGCCTACCAGTTGCTGTTTTCATGCATGAAAGTGCCTCTCTGGGACTTCCGGTTGATGGCGGCGCGCTAGCAGACTCACCTCCTGGACCTCCCGGGGGTGAAGCTGCGCACCAGCAGAAGGAGGGGGTGCGCATGATCGTCACCTCCCCAGGGGCCCGGTTGAAGGGTCGCTGGCCATGGGACTCTCTAGAGGTCGCCTCTTCGCCGGCGCGATGCCGGGAAATTGAGGCGCCTCTCCGTCCTGAAGGTTCTTCATGCTGTGTGGCTGAATGGAACTAAGTGACGCCGACTGGGGCAAGCACAGGAGATCGAGCAGAGAAACGGAGCTAAAACGAGGTCTGATGACCAATTATGAACGTGAGTTCAATTAAAGAAAGCTTCCCACCCCACCGAACACAAAGTGAGACTAGCGGGGGAGGGATGCCTCCCATGCGCATGAACTTTTAAGCGAGTTGGAGGGGGGGAGTGGAAGAGAAAGCGGAAAAAACTGTTAAGAAAGACTTACCAAGGCGAGTTTGAGCATATAAGCGCATATTCAGAGGCTTTTAAAATACTTGCTAAAGTAAACAATCCTTAAAGATGGCGGGGAAGAGCACGGAGAAAGAGAAACTTTCAAAAACGAAAGGAACCAAGACCAGAAGGAACCAACGAGCTGGCAAAGACATTGGCGGAATCCATGCACCCCCTGCTGGATCAGATGAATAACCTCAGGGAGCAGCTGTCAACAATGAATCAATGCATCACCACTCAGCAAACACAGTTGAACGAGACGCTTAAAATGATGAATCAAAAAGCTGAGAAGGTGAAAGAAGTGGACGCCACTGCCCAAAGGGTGAAGAAGAAAGTACAAAAACTGGGAAAGAAGCAAATCTCCACAGAAGAACAGCTGCTGCAACTACAAATGGAAAAGGCTAATTTGATTCTTTGCTTCCAGGGCATTCCAGAGACTAAGGGAGAGAATCTGAAGGAAATGATGAGTGACATATTGGCCCCAGTGACAGATATGAAGGCGGAATCTTTGCTGAGTGATATGGATGTGGCCTATAGGTCATATTCCGGATATATAAAGAAAAATAATCTGCCTGGGGAAATAGTGATAAGATTCTCGAAGAGGCATGTGAGGGATGCAATCCTGAAAGCGGCATCTGGATCACCCTTGAAAGTTGGAGACAATACTATCAGGATTTTAAAAGACATTCCATTTTAAATAAGACAAAGGAGAAAGAAATACAAAGATTTAGTACTTTTTCTCCAGACAAATGCAATTGGATACAGATGGCTGACTCCGGAGGGCGTAACCTTCAAAATTAAGGATAAAAAGGAGAAGATTGACTCTGTTCAGAAAGCAAGGGAATTTTTGAGAGTCCAGTTGGGAGCGCCAGAGGAGGAAGAAAAAGAAGGGATGGACAGTAAGTCCAGTGGCGAGCTGGACTTGGGATCTTCCGGAGAGGAGTCTCTATCAGAGAAAGGGGCAGCAGCCCCTAAAAGTCCTTATAAATTGCGGAAGAGATTGGGAAAGGGAAAATGAAGGCTGAAGGACTCTGAATTGTGCCTTTGAAAGTATTGAAACTAGATGCTGAGGGGTCTTACTTGTTAACAGTTAATTTTAAGATTTGAAAGAGATAATATTATATGTAACTCAATTCATAATGAGACTAGCGTGATTAAGAGATAACGTATATTTAAGCTAATTTGATGATCTCCTCTCTTGGGTTTTTAGTCAGTAGTGGGTATCTTTTCTTTATCCCTAAATGTAGTCCCCTCCCTTATTTCTTGTACAGTTTGTAGTCTTAATAAAAATGCAATTAAAAAATCCCCTTTGGGGGCCAAAAAAAAAGGGGGGGGGGAGAAAGTGCCTCTCTGCTCTCGCTAGCACTTTTAATTAATACAAAAAAACCAAAACCCTAGAGAGACAGACCCATAACCATTCACTGTGATTACTCTGCCAGTGCAGCACTGGATGCACTCATGGCAGTGTGGCACTATGGGGGGGATGCACTTGTGGCAAATACCCTCTTCTTTTAGCCAAAAAAAAAGAGAGAGCTATGAGCACAGAAACATAGCTCTAGGTGTTTTTTGGGTACACAGTGCAATAATATAGCAATCATAACATCAGTAGCGGCAGCAGTAGCAGCCTTATCAGCTGCTTGCTTGGATTTAGTTGTTGCTTACCCCTGGCAAGCAGGTACACAGAAAAGCTGGAATAAGACCTTTTGTTTTTAAATAAACTTTTTTACATTGTGGTCCCTGAATTTACTGAGGGGCGTAACCATCAACAGAAGGGCCTTTTTACTATTGTGCCAGAAACACAGGTGAGCTAATACGAAAGCAAGTGCTTTCTGAAACTTTCTGACATAATTATGTTCTACTTATATCTACTGTACTTTAGCAGGGGCAATGAGGAAATGGCTTGCAGCCAAAGATCAGAGTTCAACAGAGACAGCTAACTGTCACACTGGTCCCTGAGAATTCTGTATGTTACCTATAACAGAGAAAAGAGAGCCCTGCATCTCTCGCTATAGCAACAAAAACTCCGTTTCGATTCTGCATTCTGATCAGAAAATGCTGGTCCTCTGGGTGGGGTGAATCCAGGGCAGAACTTGAAAGGTCAAGGACAGAGCCAATGAGGAATCTAGAAACCATAGCACAATGGGTTTCCAAATACGATAGTGCACAAATGCTGAGAAAGAAAGAGAAAAAATGTCACTTGTGAGAAATATGCCCTTAAACAGTGGGAGGACAGTGAGAAATGTTATCCTGTCTATCAAACCTCCCAAGAGAGTTAAAGGAAGTCCCACCATTTGTCCACTCTCTCAACAAAGGTGAAACACTCACTATAAATCCACTAATACTCTGATCAAGTGGAGGTCTTCCATGAAACACTGTCAGAATACAAACCACAGTTTGGTTGAAAACAAAACTCATATGGGTATCATTATATCTCTCCCCAGGCTATGTCAAGATCAGTATTATGAGCATTTCTGAAGTGCAGACCGTTAACTATAGTTAAGCCTTCCACCTTCAGGGTGCAGACAAGGCAGTGTGGCTTTATACCAATCTACTACATGTATTACTGCTTGCTTTTCGCCCGCTCATTTGAACAGACCAACTTTATCCTTTTGACTGGTTACTTCTGGTTTAAAAAGCCTTGTCATCTTAACAGTATGGGATGGCTCAGCTGATGGAGTGACCCAGCTAAAACGACTAACATAAGCTGCTCAGCTTTTGATTCTTGCAGCAGACCCCGAGGTCAGACAGCATGAAACTGTTTCCACTTAATTTTCCAGTTAAGATATGATGGTTACTGTGTGACGTGGGCACAAGTTGCTGGAGGCGTTCTGCTGGCAAGGTTGTACCTCTTGGGAAATGTTCAAGGTAACTATTTGACTTAACTGCATATTTATTACTGCATGCCCACTATCCAAACAGAGAGGGAAAGTCAGCAGGGTAAAACTTTTCACCTCAGGCCATCCATCTTAATAGCTGGTCATTAATATAAAGGGAAAATAATTAATTGCTGAAACACATTGTATCGCCCCATGCCGAAGTGTCTTACTGCTTTTCTAAAGAGGCAAGAGAAAGGGTTTCTTGTAACAGTGTAGTGTTTTTGGAACCAACAGAAACAATATACATTACATTCACACTCGTGACAAAGAAACATATACTGAATCTCTATAAATATGAATTTCAGTTACAGAGATTCAACATCTGTTTCTTACAACACATTGGGCATAATTCATAGCTATTTGTACACAGCACAGTCAATGTGTCTATTTTCTATTATCACACGCTGTCCACAATCAGTTTTCAAATTTGTCATAGTCTATATCGGGGGCTCCCATCATGGTCTATACCATGGTACCTGCCAACACCTTTCTGGTGCCCACCAAATACTTCTAGAAAGCAGACAGGGATACGTAAGCAGAGCTTCTGATTGGCTGTTCAGATTAAGAAGAACATAAGAGAAGCCAATATTGGATCAGGCCAATGGCCCATCCAGTCCAACACTCCGTCACACAGTGACCAAAAATACCAGGGGCCATCAGGAGGTCCAGCAGTGGGGCCAGGACACTAGAAGCCCCCCCAAGCACCAAGAATACAGATCATCACTTGCCCCAGCCTGAGAGTTCCTATCTATACCTTGTGGCTAATAGCCACTGGTGGACCTCTGCTCCATATGTTTATCCAATTCCCTCTTGAAGCTGTCTATGCTTGTGGCACTGAATTCCATGTATTAAGCACTCTTTGGGTGAAGAAATACTTCCTTTTATCTGTTCTAACCCGACAGCTCATCAATTTCATTGAGTGCCCACGAGTTCTTGTATTGTGAGAAAGGGAGAAAAGTACTTCTTTCTCAACCTGCTCTATCCCATGCATAATCTTATAAAACTCAATCATGTCACCCCTCAGCCGCTGTTTATCCAAGCTAAAAGGCATCCCAGTAAAAAGAGCTTCTACCTGAAATGCTGAAGAGTTACTATTAAAGTTATACATAATCCTGCTCATCCCATAGCCATTTTGCAGTTGTGCCCACAGTTTCAAAAGGGGTGAAGAACTCTGGTCTGTAAAACAGGCTGGAGGAGAAATGTTTAGTATAAAGCACTTTCTTGAGTCCTGTGCAATTCAGAAGTTAGCTTAATCCACAGACATTGCGCCCCATTAAAGATATGTGTTGTGTCCAATATGTCCTTCTTGGTCAAATATCTTATAGTGGCCTGGTAAAGAGACACAAAAACATTTTTTTAATAAGCTATTTTGAAATATTTGTACCCTGCCTTTCTGCAGTGAGTATTCAAGGCTGTTAAAAATAAATTTATACAAAGGAGCTAAACTCAGATAATACAATGAATGTAAAAGACAGCACATAAATCAATGGTGAGACCTCATTTGGAATACTGTGTGCAGTTCTGGTCACCACACCTTAAAAAGGATATTATAGCTTTGGAAAAAGTGCAGAAAAGGGCAACTTGAATGATAAAAGGGTTGGAACACTTTCCCTATGAGGAAAGGTTAAAGCGCTTAGGGCTCTTTAGCTTGGAGAAAAGACGACTGAGGGGTGACATGATCGAGGTTTATAAGATTATTCATGGGAAAGAGCAGGTAGAGAAAGAGGTACTTTTCTCCTTTTCTCACAATACAAGAACTACAAGAACTCGTGGGCACTCCATGAAACTGCAGAGCGGTCGGGTTAGAACGGATAAAAGGAAGTACTTCTTCACCCACAGAGTGATTAACACTTGGAATTCACTGCCACAGGAAGTGGTGGCGGCTACAAGCATGGACGGCTTCAAAAGGGAATTAGATAGGCATATGGAGCAGAGGTCCATCAGTGGCTATTAGCCACAAGGTATAGATAGGGACTCTGGGGCGATTGATGCTCTGTCATCTTGGTGCTTGGGGGGGGGGGTCAACAGTGGGAGGGCTTCTAATGTCCTGGCCCCACTGGTGGACCTCCTGATGGCACTGGTATTTCTGGCCACTGTGTGACACAGAGTGTTGGACTGGATGGGCCTTTGGCCTGATCCAACATTGGCATCTCTTATGTTCTTATGTTCTTAGTGGTAATCTAAAAAGGCTTTACATTCCTCCTATCCCGAATGTTGAAGTGCCACCATTTTGACACCGCCAAAAGGAGGGACAACATTCTAGAGGTATTTGCTTGGACAGAGTTTCAAAGGATAGACACCAACAGTAAAAATGGATTCAACACAGTTGGTACACCAAAGAGCAGGATCTTCAATGAAGACCTTAAGTAGGAAGGTTCCTCAGAAAAATCCCACCCAATTAAACCTAGAGTTCATCTAAGTCAGCATTACGTTACTCACATTAGGCAACCAGGTAACTCCAATGAGTTGAGTACTTCCACTGTGTGAGCTTGTCCATCTACTCATACCTCCTTGTTTTCTTCTTCTTTTTTTTAAAAAACAGTCACTAATCCATCAGAGAACTTGTCCTCTTATGCCATTTCAGGCAAATTTACTCAAGACATCATGAAAATTTTGGAGAGGAGAGGAATCTAAAGCATATATCTGTGGGATTACTCTTATGAAAATGTTTGTGGTACTCTCAAAGAACTCCACATGGGAACTTGAGATGGGAGAAGACAGTCAGTCCTACAGGGTCACAGATTGTGAACTTTAGCGGAAGAAGATTTTAATTGCTGCCATCCAAGTTTGGTCCAAGTGTTCCAAAAGCCCATTTTGAAGCTAGGCCAAAAAGCCTTTCCCCACCTTCCCCTTTGTTTGTCAGAAAAAAATCTGTTTATAGATATGACATTTACCAAGAGTCCAACATCCTCAATGACAACTGAGAAACCCTTCATAATTTAATTGACAGCACTCACTGATCACGTGTTGAGGTTTGCTGAAAGGTTCTTCCTTTCCAATCACTTCTCTCCATCAAATTGTTGTTGTTCCAGGCATTCAACAACACTAAGGTCTGAACTTTCCTGTGAATTATTCTACATTATACATGCACTCTTTCACTGATCACAAAGATACTGTTATGAACCAAAATAAATTCTAAGGCTCCCTCTAAGACCTGAAACGTATAAATTTGGCTCTCTTGTTAGAGAGAGATGTTGGCTAGAGTTAGTTACAGTGGATATCCTTGCAACTCTCTAGGGTGACAGCCAGTTATGGGTGACTTTCTGCTTCTCTTCCAAATTGGGAGAACCACATGGCTGAGGACACATGGCCTGAGAACCCTTCCTCAATAGATTTGTATCTAGCACCACGTAGTATAAAAATAATTGTGTTTTTAATACTTTTAGTCCTTTTTATAACTTGCCTGCTTGATACCAACATATGTAACATAAAAATTTCTGTTTGGCCTTTTATCATAAAATTTTACTTTTTAAAAATATAAACATGTGCCTTCACCCTCTGCCTACGTATGTCCAAATTTTGTTTATACAACCTAGGCAGAGGGTGAAGGCACAGGTTTATATTTTTAAAAACTAAAGGCTAAAGCCTTTGATTGTGTGGAGCACAACCAACTATGGCAGGTCCTTAAAGAGATGGGAGTACCATACCACCTCACATGTCTCCTGGGAAACCTGTATAAGGCTCAAGAAGCTACAGTTAGAACCAGATATGGAACAACTGATTGGTTTAGCATAGGAAAAGGAGTAAGACAAGGATGTATACTGTCATCCTGCTTATTTAATTTATATGCAGAGTACATCATGCAAAATGCCGGCCTGGATGAATCACAAGCCGGAATTAAGATTGCCGGGAAAAACATCAACCACCTCAGATATGCAGACAATACCACTCTAATGGCAGAAAGTGAAGAGGACCTCAAGAGCCTCTTGTTAAGGGTAAAAGAGGAGAGTGCAAAAGTTGGCTTGAAACTCAACATCAAAAAAGCTAAGATCATGGCATCCGGCCCCATCACTCCTTGGCAAATAGAAGGAGAAGTTGTGGAAGCAGTGACAGACTTCACGTTCCTGGGATCCAAGACCACTGCAGATGGTGACTGCAGCCATGAAATTAAAAGACACCTGCTCCTTGGGAGGAAAGCGATGGTGAACCTCAACAGCATGATAAAAAGTAGAGACATCACCCTGCCAACAAAAGTCCGCATGGTCAAAGCGATGGTATTCGCAGTAGTAATGTATGGATGTGAGAGTTGGACCAGAAGGAAGGCCGAGCGTCGAAGAACAGATGTTTTCAAATTATGGTGCTGGAGAAGACTCTTGAGAGTCCCTTGGACTGCAAGGAGATCAAATCAGTCAATCCTAAAAGAAATCAACCCTGACTGTTCCCTGGAAGGCCACATACTGAAGCTGAGGCTCAAATACTTTGGCCACCAAATGAGAAGGGAGCACTCACTGGAGAAAACCCTGATGCTGGAAATGATTGAAGGCAAAAGAAAGAGGGGACGGCAAAGGACGAGATCGTTAGACAGTGTTATCGATGCAATGAACATGAAATTAAGCAGACTCTAGAGGACAACAGAAAACAAGAGGGCCTGGCGTGATGTGGTCCATGGGGTCACAAAGAGTCGGACTTGACTGTGCGACTGAATAACAAAAGTAGCCCCAGAGGGAGCAAAACACATGTGGAAAAGGGGTGGGGCCCCCAAAGCAATAGGGACAGACAAGTGACAAAAATGACAGTGTGAAAGCGGCCTTAAGCAGGGGAATAATATGGCCAGAGCAGCATATCCTGATGAACAATGAAGCAACTGCATTCTGAATTAGTTATAATTTTCAAGCCCTTTTTCAAGGGCAGGTCCACAGAACATTGAACATTTGCAGGAGTCTAATCAGGAAGCTAGCAAGGCATAGCTGACCTCAGGGAGACCTTCCATTCGCAGGAAAGGATGCTGCTGGCATGCTAACAGAAGTTGAAGAAAGGTGACCTGGGCCACAAGAGAACAGGCAGGTCCAGTAGCACCTCCAAGCTTTTCTGGGGGAAATGCAACCCCATTAGAACCATACTAACTACCACCTCCAATGCCAACTGCCCTCTTAAGACCTCCATCCGGTCTGGACTGAGCTCCAAACTGTTAACCTTTGCTAATTTCCCCCTTACAGATTCAGGCACTTGTGCACTCCCCTGTCTGGGTTAGCTGAAAAAGGAGAAACCAGGCAAGGTATCACCAGGATATTGTTGGCACCTCACACCAAACAACTGCCTTGGAGATATTATACCAAATGGCATTGAAACGGATGTCAAAGCAGTGGCACATTTAGAACATATACACAGAACTTCCCATGTTCATTTTAAGATCAATTGAAACACAAGGATTTCTTAAAATTAAAAAAAAAAACCACACAACCATGTTCTTACCCCTTGGGGAAAAGCTGCAACCTCAACTGCATGAAGCATTAAAGCAAAACCATGTCCTTTGATGAAAGAAAAAATAGGCCTTTACTTGAACGATCATATGATGGATTCTTTGATTCTGAAGATGAAAACACACCGCCCAAGCTCCAGATATTAATACCAGTCACTCTTATGAACAGTTCTGGTCAATGTTCTTCCAACACCAATGGCCTCATGCAGCTGTATTCCACCCTGAGCCCTATTAATAAGGCAGGCTACTAGTCTAAGCCCAGACCTGGATAGGCCAGGCTAGCCCGATCCCGTAAGATCCAGGAGGAAGAAAGAGAACAAGGCCGTCAAGGTACAGAGTTCTGGGTTGGCTGGGGAGAAAACTTTTTTTTTCACTCTGACCCCCTTATGATGCCTTATATGCTAGACTGTGACCTGGATAGCCCAATCTCATCAGATCTTCAGCAGTTTATTATTTATTTATTCCGTTTATACCCCGCCCTCCCCACGAGCAGGCTCAGGGCGGCTCAACTGCTAAAACCATAAAACATTATAAAACACTACGATACAGATAAATTCCTAGAATCATAAGGTGCTATTGGTTATACAGTTCATTGCTTGCGGTGGCGTGCTAGAGACGTCTACGACTGCTGAATTCCGGCTCAGTGTCGTCCTGAATCACTCGATGGTGTGAGCCAGATGTTAAAGCCGAGGGCCGGGCTCGTTGATGGTAATAGTGGGGGCGGCTCCTAGTTGAAGGCCTGGTGGAAGAGCTCCGTCTTGCAGGCCCTGCGGAACTGTAAAAGATCCTGCAGGGCCCTGATCTCTTCCGGGAGCTCATTCTACCAGTAAGGAGCCGCCACTGAAAAGGCCCTGGCAGAGTCAGCCCTGGTCAGTTAAGCAGGGTCAGTCCTGGACAGTATTTGGATGGGAGACCACAAAGGAATACCAGGGTTGTTACACAGAGGCGGGCAATGGCAAACCAGAGCTGAACACCTCTTGCCTTGAAAACCCTATGGGGTCACTATAAGTCAGCTAAGACTTGACGGTAAACCAAAAAACCAAAAACACATAAACAAGCTCAACTTTCATCATATATAGTTTCACGTGGGTAGCCGTGTTAGTCTCTAGAACAAAATTTGAATGCAGTGGCATCTTAAAGATCAACAACGTTTCCCAGGGTGTAGCTTCCGTAAGTCACAGCTCATTTCATCAGATACTGACACAGTGAGCTTTGACTTTATCCCCTCAGGTTCTCTTTTGTTTGCTTTGTTCTTTAAGGCGCTACCGGATTTGAATTTTGTTCTCATTATACATGTTTTCTGTAGCAACAGTCAGCAAAGGAGACAGAGGGGATTTGATTAGATTTCTGAAACTGTCTGGAAGCCAACATCTACAAAAAGAAAATGGACTGGGTGGCAACGCAGCAGCCCGCAAGCCCAATGAAGGCTAATGACAGTCTTCAATTCAATTGTCAGCATACATTTTAGGTCTCAGCCCTACAATCTATTATATATGGACAATTCTCCAGTCAGGGCTGAAATGAAACCAACTTAACAGTCGCAGCAATAAGTATTAATTAAGCCTCTAACAATCCTTGTACTGTGTAACATTAAACCAAAATGCAAGCCCTGACTGTTTACAACCTAAGTTCCATTACACACAAGTGA